>NC_137234.1:5067617-5257617 GCF_949987685.1 Ammodytes marinus
AGCCTGCTGTATATCTGCGGTGTATATAAGTATGTGCTATGGGAACGTTGAGGAGCCCTGACTGTGCGCTAAAGCCAAGATTAGTGGAGTTTTAGGCCTCACACAAAGGGCAGACCAAAATGAGACGTATAGTGAAGAAAAATGACCTCCGTTGCCTTCACATCACTGAAATAGCAGCTGGTGACCGCGGTTATTATTACCATCAAAGCAGGAAAATGATGATCAAAATGAAACGACCTCCCCGGGGGGGGGACCAGACTGCAGGTCTCATTTCACTTTATGAGCTGAAAGTAGCATGGAGATAACAACCTAATCAAGCCTGTCGTCCTCTGGTTGAAGTTATAATGATAATGGTGTAATGTCTCCTTTTTGTCCCTAAATGGTCTATATATATACTGCTGTAAATTCCACTCTGGCCAGATTTTTGAACATGTAAAATTGGGATTAATCTACTCCGATCTGCTCTGTGTTTTATCCACTCGCAGCAAGCGGAAAGTTCCCAGACGTTTAAATTGACCCGAATAGCTTCAAGACGTGGCAGGACTTTTTACCACCTACCTTTTTTTTTTTTTTTTTTTTTTTTTTTTTTTTTTTTTTTTTCTTTCTTTTTTTTTAAGTAAAGTCACGTCAATGACCGAGGTGGGTTCTTATTCCTGCCATGAATAGTTGGCCCGCATGTCCGCGACGTAGTTATGAAAGCCTGGAGTGTGACTTTGAGAAGGGATTAGTCTGGGCCCCCCCCCCCTGCCACGCCACAGTTCATTTAACTCAGTCTAATGCTGCGTCAGCACCAAGACAGAGGAGGCTGGGCACAAGTCATTTGTCAGAACAAACTTAATGGGCAAAGTTTCCAGTGAGGGGCTCGTTTGGTCGTGAAGGACACGGACAAACCAGGCTAAGCTGGCATTCAAACTGCAGTAGTTGATTGTCTAGTACACGCTGGCATGAAAAATCTGGGTCTTTGTTTTTGTACTTAAACTGCGACATTGGTAGCGTGCTGTTAAACCCAGATTAAGGGAAACATGAGCGTACTATAGGATAACATGACTTTGCTGTTTTTTTTATGAATCCTTGACCAGCAAGATATACAATTTAATTTTGTTTTGGTGATGTCAAACATTCTACTGAAATAATGTTGTGCCAAACAGCTGTTTCAGGACTAGAAATGGTTGAGTATACTTGAGATATGCAATGATGCATTTTCACTAATGTGTATCTGCCATCAGAGCTCTGAGGAGAGGTTTGAATTGAGTTTCCTGTCATTTTCTATGAACTGTAGATGGTGTTATTAAAAAAGGGTAACCAAAGGTTTGCCCCATAGATAGTAAATAATAGGTTTGCCCATTCTTCATAGTCGAGGTCATGGAACTCTTAAAATACAGGAAACATAAAGGAGATGTGCAATGTTCACGTACGGCACCTGCTATGCTTAGAGGCATTGTAAAACCTTTGGGTAAATATGCTTATTCACTTTTATTGTAGAGAGTTGGATGAGAAGAAGTAGGTTAAACCCACTCTCATGTCTGTCGTTTCGATATGTAGCTACAAACAGAAAACGTTTAGCTAAGCTTTGCAAAAAACAATGGATCCTTGGGGAAACAGCTGGCCGGGCTCTCACCAATGTTACACGAACATGTTATATATCTTCTTTTTGTGTAAAAAAAAAAATACTTGCCATTTTTCTTGGCAAGTATTGTGGGACTATTTCTTGGCACGGTTCAGTATCTTCTTGGAGTTTTGTCGACATCGTGAGGTTGCCAGAAAGCAGAAGAGATTCCAGGAAGTTACTGCACCCGACCAAGAGATAGTCTAGCCCCATAACACTGCAACATGTCCATTTAACATTTTCTTTTTTTTGATGTGGATTAAACAAACAAGATATAGTGGGTTTATTAATGAGATTTAGAGTTACTGGTAAGTAGAGTTCCTTGGCCCTAGTGGATTTAAACTAGTCCTTGTCAAACAGTTGGCTTTATTTCAAAGACATCAATCCTTCTGTAGACATTAAGGCTCAGTCTCAGTTGTCATGTTGACATCTTACTGTAAAGCATTAGCTCTATCTGCCATCAGAGCTCTGATATTACATTACTTGGAATATGTCTGCCCTCCAACTCCATAAGGCTATTGTGTTTTTTAAATTGTTTAAATCCATACAATCCCATTGCCTCAGTAACTGTGAAATCAAAAGAGGAGATGGATAGTCTTTATTGTCCCTCTACAGTCACCTATACAATGAAATTGAGTGCCAACTGAAGGTGCATTAGACAATAACACAATTAGTAAAAATTAAGAAATTTGGTAAAATCGCAAATGTTACAAGAAAAAACACTTGGGAACAAAAACAAATATAGGTGATGTCATAAATAGATAATAAATAAAGATAAAAAGCATTAGAATATACATCATATTGCACATGTTGAGAGCAGTTTTCATCATGTCTTCTCAATGGAGTGGAACAGCAACCCCTCTGTTAAAATCAGTGTAGTACTTTGGTTCAGTGACTGCTCCTCTGGGTTATGGGTTCATCCCTGGTTTTAAAAATGATTATTTTTCATACCCCTTTAAATAGCAGTTCAGGTCCCACGTTATTTATTTGCTCGGGCCTCCAGAATTAGTTCAAGAAACTCCCACACAACCTCCTCGTGAGGGAGAGGGGGGGAGAGGGGGGGGGGGGTGGGAATGGAAAGCTTGCAGAGAGGGATCCTCCTATAGTAGGAAAGTCAGGAGGGTAATTCTCTATTGTTCACACACACACAGAGAGGAATTGACCTCAAAGTGTCGCAGCCTTGTTTATAAAGTCACTGGGCAGCCTGACTTCACCTGCTGTGTTTTGTTTTTCTTCAGGAAACGCGTCTTAAAGAGGGAATCGTCCGACTGCAGCCTCAAGAGGAACCTCTGCGCTCTGAGCTGCTCAGTGGGAAGTTCACCGTGTTGGTAAGAATGTCTCCTGTGAACCTCCACTATGGTTGCGCTCCGAATCGCATACTCTTTCTTTTTTCTATTCTACATACTACATCCGACGATAAAAATAATCTAGTTAAGGATGCAGTAGGCATACTATTGGGACATACTTTACTCTCTTATTTCATCATAACATTGCGCCTTGATCTTGCCTCTTGCTTTTATATCCGTCGCATCCCCGTTTGTTTTCATATGGAGGCTTCGTCGATGTGACGTCACTTCACGTGCGCACTGGATTGTGGGTCAGAATCGCCCAAATAGGATGCAGTTTTCAACACTAACAATCTTGGCCCCATGAAGTAGGACATCCGGGTACTTCTAACCATCCTAAATCTGGCCACAAGAATCGGGACATCCTAAATCTTCTTTCTACATACTATATAGTAGAAAGTATGCGATTCGGAACGCAACCTCTGTTTCCTGTAAACCCCTGTTGAACCAGACTGACAATGTCACTTAGCCCACCACCCAGTGACCACCTAATAATTTTTTAATCTTGCACTTTATATGGTTGAATGACAGCCGGACTGGTTTACAAGAAGAATTTCACTACGGATTGCCCTGTGCAATTGTGTATGTGACAAATAAATACATCTAATCTAATCTAATCTGTTTGGTATACCGTCAGTGGAAAAGTCCAAAGTTGGTCATAGCACAGAACAATCAGAGGTTAAATCAGGTCAGGTGATATTCTATAATGTCTTTCTAATCATATCAATATGGGAAAGACCAAAACTGATAAAGCCTCTCCCTCTCTCTGTCCCATAGACTTCCATTGTTCTCTAAAAAACGATTGGAAACTCATGGTCATTGAGACAGTTTGTTGCACTGTTACTTTCATAATGAACAGCATGGGTACTCTAGTTTTTTTTTCAGTGAGGGAGGGGGAGTTAATCCGTATGTGGGATCAAATTCAATAAAATAATAATAATCAGGTATGCTTAGTTTACTAGAGCACTTAATGTTAAACATTAATCCGCAGTTGAAAGCTGCCCCCAATAAACACATTATTTAGTAAAATATGCAACAAACAGAAAACTCCAAACTCATTTAGGCAATGACTACTGTACTATCTAACTGAATTGGAAGCTGTCTATAAAAATGTTCATCTTCGGTATTTTGTTATTTTCACAGGATATGTTGACAGGAAATATAAAATAGCATTCTAATACACTAATGTCTCATCTTTACAAACACATATCCAATATATTGTTCTGGACTTAACGATCAATCAATCGACAACCTGGTCCTGTTGAAATGCAGGTTTAGGGCCCAGATCCTGAAGGCAGGCTCTCATCATGACAAATGAAGTGTCCTTTTGGGGTGTGACTTGTCGATTGACTGATGTGCCAAGTGGGTTTCCTGTGCCAGATAAACTCAGCCAAATCCCAGCCATAAAAGACCCCCCCCCCCCTTTCCAACACACACACACACACACACACACACACACACACACACACACACACACACACACACACACACACACACACACACACACACACACACACACACACACTCTCCTGTGTTCCTTCTTCCTTCCCCGTTGACGTGCCACTGATGCTGCACATCCCTTTTGTCTGACGTTGGAGTGGTCCAGCCTCACCAGCGGGCTTCATATCCTGTCTGAGGTATTTTTAGCCCCTATGCCCCGAGAACACAGGAATATTTGCTTACACAGGAGGACTGAACGGTAGCTTACTACCTTTTGGCCAGCAGCAGCAGCTTCATTCACGTGCCTCACTGCCTCTAGTTCTCTTCCTATCTGCAGTCTTAACACTGATTTTTCTGAGGTTTGGCATGAAAAATATCTCACGCAATGGAGCTTTAAGACCTGCAGCATCATCACTTGGCAAGAATTGTTCCTCCTGCTGAACTGTTGACAGTCCCCTTTTGGCAGCGTGCCAGCAACCCGCCTGTGAACTCAGGTGCCCCCATGTGGTCATTGTTAATCTTTCCTTTTCGCTTCCATTCGGCTGCCTTGTTGTCACACGTAACACACGATTACTATGAAAAACGCAGAACAACACAGACACAATAACTCAGGCCCCTTTCTAATGATACAAGTCAACATGATGGATTTACTTTAATAGTTACCAGAGATGCTGGAAGCAAGATAAAACCCTTACAATCTAAAGAAAATACTTCTGGCCTGGAGCTCAGATTGGCCTTGCTGGAGAGAGAACTATTGAATTACTCTAGTGCTAATATAGTCAACAGTTCAGCTCAGGGAGTTTGAGTTGGTGGTGAAAGGGGGGATGAACTTGTCACAGGAGGTTGAATGCTGACATAACCTGTTGGTTGTGTGTGTTGCAGAGTGCGCGGGACCCTTCAGGGGCCTCCATAGCCTTGTACACGGCCAAACTTCATCACCCAAACAAGACAGGCAACCATGTGGTGCTGCAGGCCCTATTCTACCTCCTGGATCGGGCCGTGGAAAGGTGAGGCTTTTAGATAGATAGATAGATAGATAGATAGATAGATAGATAGATAAAAGTAGATTTAATAACATTAGTAAATATTAGTTTGAGATTCTTAATAAAATGGTTATCTGATCAATACTAGAAATTCATATTATTTTTTGTTGTTGCTGAATTTAGTGCTTAAACTAGAATCCCTATATTGAATGCATCACCTAATTGATTTCCAAGAATGTTAGTTTTCCATGATCTTAAAACTTTCACTGTCAACTATACTGAAGTTGTAAGAAGACTGTGTGTTGGAAGAAAAAAGTGCACATTTGCCTCATTTTCCTTTTATTTAACCTCGAAAGATCAATTGAGGGGTGACCCTCTTTTACAATGACGTCGAGTTTGTCCAGATACACAATATACAATGAGAATACATAACAAGTTTACACACACACACACACACACACACACACACACACACACACACACACACACACACACACACACACACACACACACACACACACACACACACACACACACACACACACACACACACACACACACACACACACACACACACACACACACACACACACACACACACACACACACACACACACACACACACACACACACACACACACACACACACACACACACACACAGACAGACAGACAGACAGACAGACAGACAGACAGACAGACAGACAGACAGACAGACAGACAGACAGACAACAACAATTTAAAACATTCAGATCAATTGAATGAGAGACAATAGCCTAATTAAAACAGTTACAAGTGTAGAGGGGCTGATTCAAAATAATAATTTTAAATTGGTTAACAGTTATGAGTGTATTTATTCTAATTGTATGTTGTAGGCCTGAATAAGTTAGTTGTTGTTATCTGACCTGCTATTCAAAACATTAACACAAACATCTTGTCCTGCGTTTTCCCCTCAGCTTTGAGACCCAGAGGAATGGCTTGGTGTTCATCTACGACATGGCCGGCTCCAACTACACAAACTTTGAGCTGGACCTGAGCAAGAAGATCCTCAACCTGCTCAAGGTCGGGATTAACAGATCAAATCAAATCAGTTTTATTTGTATAGCCCAATATCACAAATAGACGTTTGCCTCAGTGGGCTTTACATTCCATACAATATGAAACAATATGACACCCTGCCCTTACACCCTTAGCTCGGCTGAGAAAAAAACTCCCAGTAAAAAACCCTTTTCCGGGATTACATTTTTTTTTAAAGAAATCTCGGGGAGAGTCGACAAAGTAAGGGATCCTTCTCCCAGGACGGACGTACTGCAAAAGATGTCATAAGTAGAGAAAAAAAATTCAATGTTGTTACAGTTAAATGGCTAAATAAAGGCAGATTTCTGAGATTAGATGCATGATCCTTCCTGAGAAATGGACTGTTGGCAATTCCTGAAAATGATTCACTTCTGTCAATGGTTAGGGTTAATGCATAATGGTTGAGTTATGTCATTCATCAACATTTATATAAAAACATGGTTGGTGTTTAGTGCCATCTAATGGGCAGGATTAGTCTCTCATAAATTGGGTTGACGAGGGAATAATTCAATCCATACACCATGGCTGTTTATACTCTCATGCATTGCTTATTTTGGCAGCTACCTGCACGTATATCTACATTCAAGTGAGTTAACCTTACTGTAGTATATCATCTGGAGTCAATAACTGTGGCCCAATGAGCATAATATAGTTAATTTTGTGCCCACATGTTGATCTAAATATGGACTGAAGTATGTTATGAATAGTTAAGTTGTGCTTAATATATGCAAAAGTACCACAACATAATGTGGAGAAAAATCCTAATTATGTGTTTGGATTGTCCTCAAGAAGATATGTTTGACTCTAGGAACTTAAAGCTTCTGTGAGGTCACTAAGTTGACATTTGAGGAGAAACTGCCTTATTTACTTTATTTCAAACCCATTTTACTTTATTTTGGGGCGCCCTTAGCTCAGTTGGATAGGGCGTCCCCCCCCCCCCCCCCCCCCATGGGCCTCGGCCAGCAGCGGACCCGGGTTTGATTCCCGCCCGCGGTCGTTCTCTGCATGTCACTCCCCTCTCTGCCCCATTCCAACTCTCTCTACACTATCAATAAAAGCATAAAAAAAAAAAAAAAAAAAAAAAAAAAATATATATTAATTGTAGTACATGGTTGTCTAAATCAAGACTCTCAAAAAAAGAATGAAATAAATTCAGTTGAATCTGTGATATAAAGTGTAGTGTGTTTTTATAAGTTGTGCTGTGTCTCTCCACCAGGGGGCGTTCCCTGCCAGGCTAAAGAAGGTGTTGATAGTCGGGGCTCCGGTTTGGTTCCGTGTGCCCTACAATCTGCTCAGCCTGCTTCTCAAGGAGAAACTAAGGGAGAGGGTAAGCAAAGCCTGCCACTCATTCTCTAATACTTGATCCATGTTTATGATGATATACTTTTTGAAGAATTCTGTTGTGGTGATCTGCAGTAATGTACAATGAGTGAGAAGGCAATTCACTTTCATTGATTGTTGCAAGTGATCATCTGATTAGCCGGTAACCAACCCTACCGCACCATAAATCCCTAGGGTGTAAAAGCTTGACTTATCATATTACTGAGCCTGAATAATTTCATTAGTATGGATCTGTTAGGAGACTGAGGCACCTGATGGGTTTTTCACAATTATTAATTCGATCAACAATGAATACACAAGGGGTGCCCTTAGCTCAGTTGGTAAGGCGTCCCCCCCATGGGCCTCGGCCAGCAGCGGACCTGGGTTCGATTCCAGCCCGCGGTCGTTCTCTGCATGTCACTCCCCTCTCTGCCCCATTTCAACTCTGTCTCTACACTATCAATAAAGCATAAAAATGCCAAAAAAATATCTTTAAAAGAAATTTAAAAAAATAATGAATACACAAATGCTTTTCGACACCAAACTAGAACTAGGGGTGGGACCAATCCCCGCACCGAACCAAATTCCATAGTCGTCTTTTTTTATAAAAGTTATTATTTTAAACTATGAAAGAAAGTAAAAAGGCTAAGACAATAGCTACATGAAAGAGAACACATTAAAAAAAACTTAACTTAACTTAAACTAAATAGTTCTGCAAATATATCTACACTTGTGCCAATGTCTTTGTCTAAGATTTTCAGAACACTAAAGGTGGATCTTAAGCATTTATAAACCTTACACATAGTATCACTATTATCACTATTTTTTTGGGCATTTTCAAGCTTTATTAGATAGTAGAGTTGAAATGGGGAGACAGAGAGAGAGAGAGGGGGGATGACCTGCAGTAAAGGTCCACAGGTCGGACTTGAACCCGCGACCACTGCAACGAAGGCCGGAGCCAATATGGTACGCGCTCTATCCACTACGCCACCAGAGCGCCCCACTATTATCACTTTTTAACAGCAACTCCACAAAAGGATACCAGAATTGACCAACTTTTTGAAAGTTACGTGTTGAGCACATACTAAAATCTGAAATTTTCTCTATTCATCCGCTTTTAAATGTGTATTGTGTATTTTAATCTTGCCCCTGTAAAGCACTTTGAATGGCCTTGTGTCTGAATTGTGCTATATAAATGAACTTGCCTTGCCTTGCCTTGCCTTTCACTTTCTATCAAATCACTTTCTGGTCTACCTCCAGGTTCAGATGGTGAAAACAGCCGACCTACGCCAACACCTTCCCAGAGACTGTCTGCCCCAGCACCTGGGCGGGCTGCTGCCTCTGGACGCGTTCAGCTGGAACCAGCAGCTGTTAGCGGGGCAGAACGGCCGCGTAGACCCCGTGGATGAGCTGGTGGGGATCCCAGTGGAAGACTCTTCCATCCACGTCCCGGGACCAGAGTCCATGCGCCCACAGGAGCTGCTGATGCTCCTGGGCCGGCTGCAGCGCACGGGCATCCATCTAGAGTATGAAGAGATACGCAAAGAACCACCGCCCGGGACCTTCCAATGTGCACAGTGAGCAAACACACTATACATGCTCAAGAGCTAGACCTAAATAATTTTTCTTAATACCTTCTGTAAAAGGGCAAGAACAGAGAATAATTTGTTAGTTAGAATAAAGATTGTCCTAGTTTAGGATACTTTTTGTTTTACTGGGGAAATAATTATTGTTCACCTAAAACGCATCAGAAGAAGCAGAGAAAATGCACAATTTTGTCGACTTAGCCGAAATTAATTGGCAAGTCATTTGATAAGAATTTCAGTTTCTTTTCAAGCAAGAAGTCTATCTTTCTCATGTGTGATCATGGCAAATTGCATAAACTTGAATTTGAATATATTTGCACTATTTGTCGATTACAAATATTTGACTATGCCAAGTTGGGCTTTGGGACATTATAACAGGCAGCAATGATCCAGATGGGACCTCAGGTTCACCATTTGTAGATCATTTGTCATTGTTAACTATTGGTGAAGGTTGATTACAGCAGCAGGTGTCATTAGTTATATTTGGTCTCATTCGTCTACAGAGCAGCCTACAATCAGGAAAGGAATCGCTATGGCGACGTGCTGTGCCTCGATCAAACTAGAGTGCGTTTGAAAGCCAGAAGGAACGAGGTTGGTGCTTTTCTTTATGTTGTGTTTACTCCTATAATGTGCCGTATTTTCCGCACTATAAGCCGCACTGGACTATAAGCCGCAGGTGTTTTAATGTTTAATTACCATATGTAAGAGTTCGTGCACAGAGGGGATTGTCGGGAAAGAGATGGCTGCTTGAGGAAGCTCCCATTTATTAACATTTCAACAAACAAGTTGCATATTTGCATAACGTATTCAAGTGTTACCATTTAGTGCAATAGTAGACTAGCTACAGAACATATACTGTGCTGTGTAATTATTATATTATTAGCCGCACCGTTATATAAGCCGCAGGGTCGAAAAATGGGGAAAAAGGCGCGGCTTATAGTCCGAAAATGACGGTAATACTCCATCAGCCCCATGTGGACAATGAGCTGAACAGTCTCATTCAGTTCATAGCACAATTTAATTTTGAGTGTTTTCTTGAACTGACTTCTTATACTTAGACTTTTCCATCCTCGTAACAAAGTTGTTGTTGTTGTTCCCACAGAGATCAGACTACATCAACGCCAGCTTCATGGACGGCTACAAACAGAGGAATGCGTACATTGGTACTCAAGGTATGACGACTGCACATATTTTAAGTTACTGCTCCTTGGACTGGATGGCTGAAGAATTTAAAAGTTGTACTTAAATATTATGTTTTGATAATGGATATTTTTACTTATAAAATCAGTCATTTTGCAAACGAAAACTCAAATGTATGCAACAATGACCCAAGTCACGAACACATTTATTGTGTTTAGTAACAGTATTTATTTATTCCAATTAATAGTTCAAAAGAAATTAACTGGAGTACTAACTGTTTTACTTAAACCTGCAGTGTGTAGAATTTTGGGTTTTATTTCCTAGCAGATTTTGGAGAAAGTAATTATAATATCCATAAGTACATTTAATTTAGTGCATAATAGCTGAAAAAAATGTTTTGAATTATTATTTTTTCCCTTAGAAAGGGTCTCATATATGTCCATATTTCTGCATATTTAGGACCAAGGCCTAGTGCCGCCATCTTGAAAGTGTCATAGTTGGAATGTCATCAGGTGCAATGTTTAAAATTTAGAATTGTTCTTGTCCTTGAAGGCCACTGTAGCTTCTGTTATTATTCGAAAGGGGTGGGGTTACCCAGGGAGCGTTGCATTCTAAAACTTTGTAGAACTTTCTTGATGATGTCATATTACACACTGCACCTTTAAATGGCATTATAATCTCCCGTCGTCCTGTGCAGGACCACTGGAAAAGACCTACGGCGACTTCTGGAGAATGGTCTGGGAGCAAAACGTACTTGTTATCGTTATGACAACCAGGTAATCTCTTTCTTTCTCTTTTACTTTAAAACGTATCCTTGAGTCAAAAGAGTTACTACTGTAGCTTCTCCCTTTTTAAAAAGTTTAGTCAGAAGTCTTATTTACTCAAGTGTGTGTGTGTGTGTGTGTGTGTGTGTGTGTGTGTGTGTGTGTGTGTGTGTGTGTGTGTGTGTGTGTGTGTGTGTGTGTGTGTGTGTGTGTGTGTGTGTGTGTGTGTGTGTGTGTGTGTGTGTGTGTGTGTGTGTGCGCTGCAGGACAGACGAGGGCAGTCGGAAGAAGTGTGGACAGTACTGGCCCCTGGACGAAGGAGGACAGGAGGTGTATGGACACATGGCAGTGGTGAACCAGAGGGTGGACCACCACACCCACTACAACCACACCACCCTGGAGCTGCACAACACTGAGGTAACAGCCATGGTCATGTAATGCAAAAGACAAATGCCTTCCAGGGAGTGCTCCGGTGGTGTAGTGGATAGAGCTCGTACCATATTGGCTCCGGCCTTTTTGTTGCAGTGGTCGCAGGTTCAAATCCGACCCGTGGACCCTTACTGCAGGTCATCCCCCCTCTCTCTCTCTCTCTCTGTCTCCCCATTTCAACTCTGTACTATCAAATAAAGCTTGAAAATGCCAAAAAAAAATGCCAAAAAAAAAAATGCCTTCCAGGGGGCTGCAACTATCAAGTTCTATTCTACCCAATATTTCATCCATTACTAGAGTAATCAGATGAAACGCTGGCTACCCGGCAGTCAGGCTTTTTAATACAAACCTATGCTGTGTGTACACAATGCTATGCTATGGCATCTTGGTTTGAAAATGTCAAAATACATAGTCTAACCTTTTGATTGACACCCCACTTGAGCCAATATGGAGCCTATCCAAAACAGGCCATGAGAGGGATATTGTTCTTTGCCAAAATATGAAATTAAAAAATCCTTTTAAACGGTGCATCAAAACCTTAAAGCTGGGGTATAGGATTTGGGGAGAAAATGGCAGTTGGAATAGAGATTTGAATCCAAATACCTCAACCGCTCCACTTGTTCTCTTTGGTCCCTCCCCTATGGTCCCTCCCTGACACGCTCTCTACACCAACAAAGTCGTGCCAAAGTGAATGGACAGTCCCAACAGCCAATAAGAACAGAGAATCTGAGCCTCTCATGTTAACTTTGACCAATCAGAAATCATATACCCCAGCTTTAATTCGAGAGGAGAATGCAATTTTTTTTAAAGTTCCAATTATTGTACAACAGGCTTGTAAGTAAATTTAAACTATTTCTTGTCCATACAGACATGTGAACAGAGGCAAGTGAGTCACTTCCAGTACCTGAGTTGGCCCGACTATGGCGTTCCCACCTCAGCAGTGACTCTCATCGACTTCCTGGGAGCTGTGAAGAGACAGCAGAGGAAAACAGTGAAGGCTCTGGGTCTCCAGTGGACAGGACACCCACTGGGACCCCCCATGGTGGTCCACTGCAGTGCAGGGATTGGGAGAACAGGTGAGATCCTGAGATTGTATTTTTTATAAAGAAAGCTGTGCCACCTGATTATCAGCATTTCCCCCATTGTAAAACTCACATATTTCACCCACTGCAAAATGTTTGACAGTTAGAAACAAATGGAGACACACTGTATCAGCCTTATTTCCCACAGGGGGAAGAAGAGGCATAAGTAAAAGTAAAATGTTTGACACCCCATTTTTGAATTTTTTAGTATGAGCTTTTGTAGATATTTAAAGGTGCAGTGTGTAATATGACATCATCAAGAAAGTTCTAGAAAGTTCTAGAATGCAACACTCCCTGGGTAACCCCAACCCTTTAGAATAATAACAGAAGCTACAGTGGCCTTCAAGGACAAGAACAATTCTAAATGTTAAACAATGCACCTGATGACATTCCAACTATGACACTTTCAAGATGGCGGCACTAGGCCTTGGTCCAAAATATGCAGAAATATGGACATATATGAGACCCTTTCTAAGGGAAAAAATAATAATAAAAAAAAAAAATTTCAGCTATTATGCACTAAATTGAATGTACTCATGGATATTATAATTACTTTCTACAAAATCTGCTAGGAAATAAAACCCAAAATTCTACACACTGCAGGTTTAAACACAAAAAGCCTAAATTTTCCTCATATTCTAAAGGTCCAGTGTAGAGGGTATTGGTGTTTTTCAGAACTGACTTGGTAGAAATGGAATATGATATTCATAGGTAAATTTTAGTTGGTTTATGATCGCTTGAAAATAAAAGTTGTTGTTACTTCTACTCTATATAACGTTAGAATCTAGAGCGTTTTATATCTACATAGGGGCAGGACGTGCCGCCATGTTGCACCGCCATGATGCTACAGTAGCAGTAGTACATGTTATTACACACTGCTCTTTTTTTTCTTTCTTTTTTTTTTTTACCTTTATTTATACAGGTGAATCCCATTGAGACCGAATACTCTTTTGCAAGGGAGACCTGTTTTCCTTTCCCACGTTACCATTCACACACACATTCATACACCGATAGCAGGCTAACTATCAACATTCACACGAGGCAAGGTGGGTGAAGTGTCTTGCCCAAGGACACAACAACTATGACACAGGTGGCAGGGCGGGGATCGAACCTCCAACTAGTGTTGTTTTTGGCGGCCTGTTTTAAGTTTAGTTTTAGTCTAGTCTTTGTGTCAAATTGTCATTTTAGTTTTTATTAGTCTTAGTCACGTTTAAACTCTTTTTAGTCTAGTCAAGTTTCAGTTGACTAAAAGTCTTGAGCTTTTTAGTCTGCTCAGAATGATCTGGGACTATTTTCGTCTAGTCTTAGTCAACAAAAGCTGATGACATTTAAGTCTAGTCTTAGTCAATGACTTTTGTATTTTAGTCTTTTTAGTAATGCAATTATACCCAGTTAATATAGTACAATTACCTAGTAGTACAGCCAAAATCAAAATGTTCTTTAAGTCCCCCATTTCACAAGTCAAACAAGGTTATCTTATCTTATTATATTATTGTTACCTTATAGACTCAAGAATACATGCAATACCAGACACGGAAGACGCTCTGATTGAATTTACATCATATTTATTTGAGCTACCAAACATGTAAGAATGCCGGATTCCTCAACCTGAACAGCAGTCTGGTGGAGCTCGGACAGCTTCTCTTTGTGTTTCAAAATCTCCTGTCTAATGACGTACATTTATACAAAATAAATAGGCCTAAATAAAATAGCTTCAAATGACAATGCCAGAAAAAAATGTACATTACATTCAAATTTAATTAAGAGAAACAATGTGCTTGAATGCTAGAGCTACAATAACAGGGGTATAATGACCGTTGCTAAGGACCTACGTCATAGTTTTGATGGATAGACGTCCACAAACAGGGCTACTACTCGTTCAGAAAACAAGGAATACTTTTTCAACATGTCTTTGCATGTATCAGGAGAGCAGGGAACACAGGAGTAGTGTTGTTTTTGGCGGCCTGTTTTAATTTTAGTTTTAGTCTAGTCTTTTTGTCAAACTTTAATTTTAGTTTTTATTAGTCTTAGTCACGTTTAAACTCTTATAAGTCTAGTCAAGTTTCTGTCGACTAAATGTCTTGAGCTTTTTAGTCTTCTCTTAGTCAATATTATCTGTGACTATTTTCGTCTAGTCTTGTCACTGTCACGTGAAAAAGGTTAGTTGACGACGATATTTAGTCATACATTTTGTTGACAAAAACAACACTACCTCCAACCCTTTGATCATCGGCCGACCCGCTCTACCAACTGAGCCACAGTCGCCCCCTTTTAAGACAGTAATAACTATTGTACTTTGTTGTGAATAATCCATTCTTAGAAAGTGTGATTGCTTACGTGCTCTGTCATTTGGCAGGTACCTTCTGTGCCCTGGACATCAGCCTGTCCCAGCTGCAGGACGTGGGATCACTAAACGTCTGTCAGACGGTGCGACGCATGAGAACACAGCGGGCCTTCAGCATCCAAACCCCGGACCAGTACTACTTCTGCTACAACGCCATTTTGGAGCACGCCCAAAGGCAGGGCCTGCTCCCAGCCAATCAGTGAGCTTCAACCCCCTGACTTCCCAAAACCAACCAACCCCCCGCGAGCCCCTGAGATTTCAGCAGTCCGATCTGTTTAGCCCCAAGCCGTGTTGTGTGACCAATTTTAGTGAGCCCAGGAAAAGTTAACTTCTTAACTCACAAGGAGCTGTCATTTGAAATAATTTCTTCATTTGCAAGCCAGACCAAGACGAGACAGTGATGAGACAAATGGCTTTGAGTGTTGACATTATGATTGTCAATGTGATAATAAGATTCACGCTTCCAACACAATGTGACATTTTGAATTTGCTGAACATATCTCAGAATAGTACGTGGTGGCGTGAAGAAACTGCTCTTTGTGTTGTGCAGTTTTGTGGTCTGTGTGGTCAGGCACGTTGGGGGAAGTGAGCGTGAGAATGTTCATTAAACCTTTTTGTTTATTTATTTTGCCACTTTAAACCGATGGTTTAGGGGACCTTTAAAGGAGCAGTTCACTCCAAAATGGAAATGAGTTCAAAGTTAAAACTACACTAAAGATTGTAGAACTGCAAAACAATAAAAAGTAAACATCGCCATTGTGCACCAAAAAAGGCATTTTGTCTCTTTCCTCTATAACTGCTTTTGAAAAATCAACGCCCCTAAGGCATAATTACGGCGACCGATAATATCTCGGATGCATAAGATAAGCACTGAGCTTCAACTAATAGTTCTGAAAAGAGCTTTGCTGGAACTGCAGTGGCTAATGGTTATGCTTTTTATGTACAAATTGGATTTATTGGAGCTTTAAATGACATGGACTCAATTTTCATTTTAGGGTGAAATGTTCCTTTTACACCATTTTTTAAAATCCAAATAGGGCTCTAGATCTGCACGATCATGCAACGATAGTAGGTTTAAGAGAGGTAACACGTTTTTTACACCTCCAGGAAATATTGCATTCACAGTAGTGCATTTTTTTTAGCACGGAGTAAATGTCACGTAGATGGTACGAGTTAGTTCGCATATAGTCAGGAGTGTCGTTCTGAACACGAGGAAGGGAATATGACCCGACTTGTGCCAAGAAGTTGTTGTATTGCTTTGAGGTTGCACAATGCATTCTCCTCTGCCGCCAGTAAATCTCAGTAAAGACTTGTAAAGCACATCCAAAACGGTCCGGCTATTAACCTATCGCTGTCCATGTTAATTCGTTAATACATTTTTTTCCAACTGTGTCAACTGAAAAACAGACCTTCCATCAAACCTAAATATGGAGTTTTTTCCTGACAGTAAAACCATCATTGCTTTAGTGATTGTGGGAATGTATTGTTAAGAACTCACACACAGGCACACACACATACACACACATTTAGAGTAACTCTGCAGTGACTACGCCATTGAAGCGTACATATGTGCAAGTCGTCAGTTAAGACCTCATGAGTAGTGCAATACTTTTTTTTTTTTTTTTTTTTTTTTTTAACACCAATCATGTCTTAGCACTTTTTAAATAACTGTTTCCAATGTGCTCTGAGATCAGCCAGGATGGGATGACAAATACAACCTAATATTAATTCTGTAGGTCTACATGTGATGCTGGTATAACTTGATTGTTATTGTTAAATTTAGTAATGCTTAAAAAAAAAAGTGTTTAGGGTGACATTTTGGACTTCCAGTTAATGTCATAGTGCATAGTGCTTTATTGGGACAAATCAAGTTACTTTGACAGGAAAACCACAAATGGAATGATAGAATAGCTGAGAAAGTATGCACAAATCTGTGCCTACACCCAATAGAGTGTCTTAAAGGGTAACTGCACCCCCTGTTTGAGCTACTGCACGATTTTGAAAAATGCTTTCAGACCATGGATTCTGAATTCCGTTTGAGAACCTTTGTTTTTAAACATTCCGACATCAGCCGGCCGACTTTCGGGAGGGAGGGGGTCGCACGGTGTCTGTGAAGGAGGGGGCTAGCTGCTAGCTGTCACTCAGGAAGATCTGAATGACATGACTTCATTGAAAAATGGAGTGACACAAAGTCTAACGGCACTGTCGCTACACAGTGAGCTCATATGCCACACAGATGGGTCGTCTGAGGTGGAGGACTTTTCTTATTCTAAATTGTTGGCGGGTGTCTCTATCGTAGTGTTAGGAGACAGCAAGTGAGCTAGCGGCTGTGTGTGTGTGTGTGTGTGTGTGTGTGTGTGTGTGTGTGTGTGTGTGTGTGTGTGTGTGTGAGCGAGGAGAGCGAGCGGTAGCGTGTGTCAATCAAGTGAAACAATGAACGAGTCCGTGTGTGTGTGTGTGTGAGTGAGTGTGTCAGTGTTCGCGCAAGCGAGATATTGCAGACACACTGTCGGTAGAAGTGAAGGGTGTTAACCCCCGAAATAACATCCTTGGAGGGACAGTATAACCGTAGTAGATCACGGACCAGCCATGGACCTATGAAGAGCGTGCCTGGCTTTGCGGCGACGTGATGACGTACATGGGGTCAAAAAAGTCCCATGTACGTCATTTTTCGAATCCGAAGGAAAAAGTTTTTTTCAAATCTTAGTAAAGTTCTAAAATAATTTACAATACAAAACATTTCTTAAATTGCCGATATTTAACATATTGCAATTTTTTTCAATGTTAACACCAGCATATATGTGTTCCTTACCAACATAGTGATTTAATTCAGCTTATATCTCAAAAAACAAGTAAAAGGGTGCAGTTACACTTTAAGTATATTTTTATTATTATTATTATTATTATTATTATTATTATTATTATTATTATTATTATTATGTTATTTTAAGTTCTACAGACTGTGGTTGTAATCAGTGCTTTCATCTGGTCCCAGTATCTTGCCATTATTATTATTATTATTATTATATAGAGTACATACATGTACAAAAACTGAACGTCTGTGTCATCATACGTTGCATTATGTTGTTGCCAGGTGAAAAAAAAAACAAAAAAAAACATGTGTTCTTTACTACAGAATTCATATTGAATTTGCTTGTAGTGAAGCATTTTTAAGTCTGCCATCCTCATGCACTCTGATTTTAGAATTATTGTTCCTTTTCAATGGATGCAAAAATGTGCCCTGTTTTATTTTTCTATTGTATTCAGCAACTGTTTTCATACGATTTCCCAGGACTATACAGTTATCTACATTAATTTTATATTTGTTCTATTATAACCTATTTACTTTATCATTCGTATGACTATTGAATCAAGCTATACTGTATTAAATACAAACTATGTGAACACATTTGTGAAGGTGTGTGTTTTTGTTTTGTTTTTTTTTCTTGTTTTTTTTTGGGCAGACTCAGCCGATTTAGTCGATAAAGTTTTATTGGGATTTCAATGTTGCTGCTAGTTTTCTAATTTAAGAGTTGGTTAATTATTAGTTTTATCAAATTGGCAATCACAGTTTGACATGCCTTGTATACAATCACACATTCATCAAAACTTCTCTAAAAAGTGGTCCTCAAATGTTAATCAATAATCCACATCAGTATGGCTTTGTGCGTGGATTTCAAGCTCTCAACCTTGTATATACTATCTATGCTCTCAACACATCCTACATAGTATCGAACCTAAACCAAAATCAAGTCCTCACACAGCCAGGGGCCTATTGCATAAAAGTGGAATTAAGATATCCAGGATTATTGATAAAGCCAGCCTTGACAAAGTCTAGCCTGGGCACTTTGGATTAGTCAGTTGCATAAACGCCAATCCAGGATGACAAGGGGCTGCTTTGTCAAGCCAGGTGTAAGTAATTCTGTTAAGTGCCAGCCCACAGCTTTCAGAAGTAGACCCAGAGATCGAACACAGATTTACTGATGTGAAAATGGAAAAGACGGCCCATTTTCCCACAATGCCTTGCTAGTTTAACCCGTAAGTGAGGGGGCAGTTCATTTCATAGAGCAACTGTATTCTCTGCCAACTGATCTTGATGTCCCTGCATTGTTTTATGATAAAATAGTTGACAGTGAGCAGTCTGCAGGTGCATCTAAAAAATAGAATATCATGGAAAGTCCATTCAAAAAGTGAAACTTTCATAGATTCATTACACAAAGTGAAATATGTCAGGCCTTTTTTTTGGATGATTGATTGATCATGGAATAAAATATCCAGTATTTCAAAATATTAGAATATTAAAACCAATCAAAAAAAGGATTTATAATCCTCAAATGTCGACCTTCTGAAAAGTATGTTTATTCTAGATACAATTCACTTCATGTGTAATGAATCTAGAATATATTTAAATTTCACTTTTTGAATTAAATTACAGAAAAAGGAACTTTTCATTGATAATCTATTTTGTTTTAGACGCACCTGTATATGGTTATAGGTACAAAGTGGATTTATTTGACCCACATTTGCAACATCATCTGCCATCGATAATCAATCGTATAAATATAGCCTGCAATATGAACAGACTATCACATACATTATTATAATTTATATAATTTCATCTTAATCTAATTATAAATGGTTCAGGTTAAATAATAAAAAATAAGAACTATTTAACTAAATGACAATGCAGTCTTTTATGTGGTACCTTTAAAACAGGCTGATGAAAATAAAGCAGTACACAGAAGATCAAGGAATAACTGTTAAAAACCTTGATTTCAGATCGGAGTGACAGCTGACTGAACCAGTCAGGCAACAGAATAAGTTTATCCTTTACGTTTAGCCTGGTCCTGACCAGGCTAAACGTAAAGGATAAATCTCCATGGTAACTTATGTCCCTCCGCTTTTATGCAACCGGATCATGGCTAACGCAAGCCAGGATAACCGAAATATCCTAGGTTAATCCCTTATCTTAGTTTTATGCAATAGGCCCCAGGTCACTATATAAATCACAAGTCATTTCAGCTGAAGGTCCAAAACATCTCTTTTCTCATAAAGTACAGGAGCTAATTGTTGCAGCAGTACCACTCCTAAACTATACACACACAACACATCTAGTGAATTGAGCCAGTGTGGGGGTTTAACCATCGCACCAAAGTGAGCATTGCCACAAAATGATGTGTGCTCCCAGTACGTGTAAACACTCCAACCGTGAAGCATGCTGGTACCTGGAATCAGCAGTGTGTGGATATTTATTCAGCTATTCTTTTTTTGTGGGGCGTGGTACTATGTATTCAGGGCAAATTATTGCTCTATATTGCAGCAGTAAATCTTTCTGACAGCAAGATTCAGTGTATGTATATCGCCTGCTCCAGTTAACCTAATTTTTTTCTTTTTTTTTTAGATATTTTTTGGGCATTTTTTTATTGATAGTGCAGAGACAGAGGTGAAATGGGGCAGAGAGGGGAGTGACATGCAGAGAACGACCGCGGGTGGGAATCGAACCCGGGTCTGCTGCTGGGCCCGGCCCGGGAGGGGGACGCCTTACCAACTGAGCTAAAGGCGCCCCCCAGTTAACCTCATTTGACCCCAAAAGCTGATATACTGTTCAGTTTAGACACTGTTTTATCTCCTTCGAAAAATTTAAATGTCAAATGACCTTTTCGACAGTATCCTCTCATTTGACAGCCTAATTATACAGCTACCACGAGTCTTATTTTTTCATTTATCTTTAGATGCCACACCAGTATTATTAGTTTGGTCCCAGACTAAACAAAAAACAATTTACTTTGGCCTCTTATCATTCTGTTTAACATGTCAAACTATTATTTAAATTAACACATTTTAGATCAACAATCACAGTTTTCTAAGTTATGAATGAAGCACAGTTGAGTGTAAAATGCTTGAAATGAGTCTTTCAAGATTACATTAGAGAGTCTCGCCTCTCGTGTGTGAATAGAGCGGCTCCATCAAGTATGAAATTAAAAGTCCCGGGGCTGGATTTACTAACCTTCTTGGGGAAATCATCATCTCATTATGTGTGTATTTTTCATAAAGTTAATTGGAATCACTGATTAAAATGAGCAATGTTTATTTAATAAAATAGTTAAAGCACAGTTTATAGATACGCTATCAGTTTTTCTTAACCAATATTACACATTCATCATATTAACCTTAACTTTTCTATGGGGTTTTATTTGATGTAATTTTCATATGGTGAGAACAGTGGAGCTCCAATCTAAATGTTTAACTACAGAGTGAAGGCACCACTTGAAAGACTTTAATTAATGCTTTAAGTAAACCATTAACGGCAATAATTGCTTTTTTTCAATTAGCTGCATTACAGCTGCACGAACCGCCCACTGCCTTCACTGCTCACAAAGGCTCATAAGAGGAAGCCTTTTCTAAGAGAGTAACAGTTCACATAGAGTTCAGTTAAATTGTTGAGTTTTAACAGCAAGCATTATATTTTATATATTAGCCTAATCATGTTTTATGACTCTGTCAAGCTGTGGTGGAGGAAGTAGTCTACTCAGATCCTTTACAAGCTACTTATAACACACTGTGGAAAATACTCTGTAACAAGTTAAAGTCACGCAAATTGTAACTGTTGTAAATGCGTGGAAGTATAATAAGAATGCAAAGTGAAAGTACTTCATGCATAAAAATGCCCCCTATGCTCTAATACCCTTATATAACATTATTATCACTTATGAATTAGCAGGATTTTTACTGTTGCTGTAAATTAATTATGGATTAATTAGCTAATTATCTTCTCCCATTAATCAATTGATTGGTTTGTGAAAATATTGTAGGAACTTATAAATGTATGTCACAATGACCCAAAGCCCAAAGTGACACCTTCACAGTGCTTTGTTTATGGTCCAACAAAGCCCAAATATCAAAATGATATTCGTATGATGAAATCATAGATAGTATATATAAAAAAAACTATTCAAAAGGCATATCTTTACATTAGGAAACAATGAAATGTGTCTAGCTTACATAAAACATGGTCAACAATAATCAAAACTGTTGCCTGTTCATTTTCTGTCAAATCAAATCGACCAGTCTTTTCTGATAGGCCTGTCTAAATAGTTTCACAATCTGTAAAGAAACTAGAGCTGGCAAAAAACACATTCGTTCTACAGAAGTAAAAAGGAGTGGAGAACAATAGTTCCCTCTTGTAGGCCTAAGTAGAAAGTTGCTTTAGAAGAAAATGTCAATACCTCAGATTTGCATTACTTTAGTGAAGGCCCATTAGTTTCAAGTAATCGGGCCTAGGCCTACTGCAGCTGTCAAAACAATGTAGTGGAGTTTGGAGTAAAAAGTAGGCTACAGTGAGTGGAGTAGCAGCATAAAATCTAACTAAAATCCTAGTAGGCTACTTCAGGGCAAAACATGATTCCTTTTTCACTTCCCAGTCAATCTCTCCACATCAAAGGTCTTGAGTTAGGAATAAATTCATGTCTGCACAGATTTGTCTTTTATATGAAATGGGGCTGCTGTTTCCCTGACGCTTCCTCTATTTTAGCGGGTTCTATTCAAAATAAAATGACGCGCCCCGTAGTGTGCGCCAATGCCAGCGGAGGGGGGCGTCTCCAACTATTTTGTTACAAACGCGAATCCGGAGTAAGGAGTCTTTTTCCTGGGTATGTAACAGCTGGTTAAACTCAATAATGTTTACTATATGGCCGCTATAACGAGTTAACAATGTGTATTAAGAGTGTGGGAGCATTTGGTGCACATCGGGCGGTCTTTTGTGTCTTAAAATGAATTGAAGGGGCTTTCTTTAATGGTCGTAAACGGCGACAGAATAGCCCAAAACATTACGTGGTAGAGAGAGACGGGCAAATGTGCAGGTCGTCATTTTGTCGACTGGTCAACAGTCTCCCCCACCCCGAACTAAACGCTGATAGTCGGAGGAATCCCGTTGTCTAGAAGTGGAAACATTTTGTCTGCAGCGTATGAGTGTGTGTGTGTGTGTGTGTGTCTGTGTGTGAGCATGTAACGCTAATGGATCTGTATGTGTAGGGGGGAGGGAGTTG
Organism: Ammodytes marinus; assembly: GCF_949987685.1. Classification (NCBI taxonomy): domain Eukaryota; kingdom Metazoa; phylum Chordata; class Actinopteri; order Uranoscopiformes; family Ammodytidae; genus Ammodytes; species Ammodytes marinus. The sequence continues at coordinate 5,090,779 of NC_137234.1, forward strand.
TTGTGGTGAGACACAGGTTAGACATTTTACTCCACACGACTGTTTACAAAGAATCCGATTTGTGGCGAACGCGGCTCTTTTCTCTGCAACAGACTAGGAGGAAATTTTAAAAAAATAAAAAAATTCTGCTGCGTTTGTGTTGTTTGGTTTGTTCGCGCTAGTGGGTGAATGGCGTGGCCCCGATATGTTCCCAACACAAGCGACGCCGTAGTTCCCGTTTCGTTCGTTTGACTTTGGCATTGTTTAGTAAAGGGCAACTGGATCAGCTCTTAGTTTGCCGCCTGTAAAACGATGCAGTGTTTTGGTTTTAGCCCGCCCGCCGCCTAAGCCCAAGATTACTAGGCTGGGCTAGCCTACTTCACCGCGCACAACAACAGAGCATTCGTGCAAAGGCGAATGATGCATGTTGGTGTGCCGTCAACCTTTTGTTTGGAGAACAGCCTGCAAAACGTCGTCGGTCGTGCACGCGCGGGGGCTGACCGATCCTTACGCGCACTTCGATGCTGTGGGAATCTTCACAGCCCGCAGTGCGTTGTCTTGCGTGTTTTTGCATTAAAAACTTGAAATAAATGACGTGCTAAAATGCCGGAAAACATCGTGTATCGTGCGGTCAACGCACTGAAAAAAGCAACCGTGGTGTTATTAAAGCGCTGGTTTCGGTCTGCAGCGTAACAGACACACATTTATGGGGACAACAAGACGGAATAGTGGAGTTTTGTGTGCGTGCTGCCTGCTGCTACCGAGTCCTTCGCCTCGACTAGAAGGAAGGAGGAATCCCGGGCTGGTGTTGGTGTTTGCAGCTCCGCCTGTCGTGGGCGAGGGTTTATTTTGGAAGTTCCACCTTTTTGGGATTTGTAATGACGATCCGCTGCACTGATTGGCTGAAACGTCCACAAAGGAGGAGGGACTGCAGCGCGAAGGCAGATTCCCTCCTGCAAAGTCACGTGATAACAAAGTTCAGGAAGTAGCTATATAGTTTTGTATATCTCGATGGATGGACCTATTAGAAGCTAGATCTCGATCACATGATGCAATACATGGATAGGTCACCCAAACTCTTTAGTGGTAGAAGCCTATGTTGCTCAATTATTTTATGATCATATAATGCATTTTGCAAAACTACATTTGATTTGAATCAGATAAACACAAACATATACATAGGCTATATATATAAAAAAAGTAGGTTGTTTTGGGAGTCTTCTCTGTGTAAAGTATTATGAAGCTGCTATCTATATTGGGCTTTGTGCCATGTAGCCTACTGAATGGAAACTTGAGGGAACAAGGGTCTGCAAATAGGTTTGTGAGGCCATTAATATACAGGCCATCATAGCCTACACATATATACAACACAGTGTAAGTGGTTATACTTTTGAACATCCATACAAATGGACTGTATGTTATTTAATTTAAATTATTGAATAGAAATAAAGGATGTCATTGAATGATCATGCATGTTAGGTTACTAAACAAATTATTCCGTATCAGAGGAAGGAACTGCCATAAACAATGGTTACAGTTGACTAGACTACATGTATTAAATATTATTATGTGTGTGTGTGTGTGTGTGTGTGTGTGTGTGTGTGTGTGTACTGGGGGATAAAGTTTTTTTTTCAATGCAGATGTGAAAAAATAACACCTCAGGGAATTCTGCAAGTAGTTAAAAATAACCGGAATATGATTCAGAAAAGAGGAATGTCGATTCTTCGAGGTTTATAAAATAAAAATTAATAAACTTTATTTGTAACGTACCTTGCATACAAGACATGCAGCTTTAATTGCCTTGCAATGATACAACTACATGCATACATGATGTAGACATGAAATGGACATAGCCTTGACAATAAAGATCAAACCGAGTAAAAATATAATGTGTTTAGCACTGAAAAGAAACTGAGGCATTTAAAAGCATAAAAGGCGTCAGTAAAATCTAATTTCTAAAACAGCATATGTGACTCCATGTTCCGCATGCATATTTGAGAAGGTGCTGCCAGGAAGAGGTTTTCAAAAGCCTCTCTAAAATCTGTGGGAAGGCTCTTCCACAGTTCGGGAGCATAGCTGACAGATGCTGCCTCTCCAATGTCCTGTTATATGTTTTAAATAAATGACAACACTTTTCCATTGCCTGGGGGTCACCACACAACAATCACACAGTGTCTTCAGATGTTACAGTGACATAACTACACACAGCCAGCCTACTACAAGCGGGACTCCTCTCTAGCCGCGCTTCAAATCAAAATGGGCGTGCTTGGTTACTGTGCAATGAAAGCCTTGATTGACAGTTCAGATTGACAAACCCAGGTCAGTCGCCCCGCCTCTTTGCGGGTCCCCTGAACGAACCGACCAATCGAGCTCCTGGATGGGCGGAGTTACAACTGGAAACCACGCCTCCCTCCAAAAGCTAACCGTACGGAGATTGTTTTCCTCTCTCGGACAGATTCCTCCTTTGCTTTAATTGTTTATTTTAAATAATCCAATGCCATGGATAAGTTGCTTTTTTAAGCACACAAACCCAGTTACTTTCGTTCTCTACCAGAGGTGTAGCGGTTAACATTACAAATCGCTGATTATCACAGCATCATTTGGGATCTTCAGGAGAGGGGTAAGTTCATTCAGCAAGCTAACAAGGCTAGCTGCCTGCCTGGCGTTAGCAGACGTTTTAAGTAAATCGCACGGGTAGAATCGCCCTATCTTTGCCTACAAGTACACCTGATATGCACTCTGATAAATCGTTGACTAATCATCGCTTCAGATCTCTTTTTTCAGCAATAGTGAACCTTATCGCGTATGCTTTTAGCTGCATGTGGTCCGTGTCGGTCTACTCATGTTGTTTACATTACATGACGACAAAACAACTTATCCGTGTGGTCAAAATACAAAATAACGCCTTTGTACACTTTTTTCATTTGAAGACGGTATAACAGCAAGCAAGTCGGCTACTTTATCGTGCTTACCTTTTTAAAAAAAGGTAGTGTAATTTGCTGCACTCCTGCGCCACGCTCTAAATGGCGGGCGATAGGGGGAGGAGGGGGAAGGCGTCGCTCTGTAACTCGAGGTCGGGGCTTGTGTTGTTGCTAGGCCTCAGAGCGGACGGTGATGGTAAAACACTGTAGTCGGCTAATAGCGGTTAGCATTGCCGCAGAAGACATAATTAACGCGTATATGCGACCGAATAAAGTTGGGTGTTGTATCTATTACAATTCTGTAGACTTGCTTTCTTTGGAGCGAGGGGTTTTTGTTTCATGGTGCAGCTCCAAGCGTTACTTTAGCAGCCATTGTGCTACTTTTTTTTTTTAAATTTCGGCTCGATACTCGGGTTTTGACACCGTGTCTTATTCTCCCCCGGGCAGCTGTTATGTTTGGCATGTCATTCAGACTTGACGCTTAGGAACTGTTGGCGTCTCGAGGAAGAAGTTGTGAATGGCACTACTGATTCCCACGTTTCCACAGCAGCACCTGTTTGTTGCATCGGTGACGTCGTAGGCAGTCCGTATATCATTGGCTACGGAAGACACTGCATGTTCTACCTTCATGCACACGATAGCATTTCGATGTATTTTAAGATGTGCTTCATATTAAAAGTAACTGCTGATCTCCTTCACCCCGTTGACATAAGTGTAGTGCAGCAATTGTGCAATATTTACCCCCGTTTCATACTTTATCTCTTCATTAAATTGTATATGCACTATCATGTCTTTGCAATACTTTAAAATTTAAGGTCTCAGATTTGCACCCACACTTGTGTGTTCCTCTTTATAAATTTTCTTTTCTCAATACTATTTTTATTGCCAAGCACCCTTTGTCTTGCAAACAAACTATCTTTAATAGTTTTCTTTGCAACTGTATGTAGTTTGAAATTGTTCCGAATTGTGTCAACTTTAGGCAAAACACAAGTGTTCGAAGTAGGAAACTGAGCTAAATAACAACAATGAGGTTAAATGTAGTAATCCCCGGATGTTTTGTTTGGAGATTTTTCACTTTTATCAAATTAAATGTAGCTTTAAAATCTAAATAAAGAGATTTATTACACAAAAATACACAAAATAAACGAACAGACGGCCCATTAAAATAAACAAAAGCTGCACAATGTTATTTCAGCATTCCCTGTCTTGTATGTTCTGGCTGCCGTACTCCTTGTTTTTAACCTAAACACTCCCTCCTATCTGCTTGTGCACACACAACGTTTCCTTGTTTTCCTACGCTGCTACTCCTCCGCATCTGTCCTTACTCGGGCAGCAGGACAGCAGGGCTTCACTAAAGTTTTGGGGCCGGGTCACCAACACATCTCTCGTGTATACAATGTCCCATCAGAGAGGTAATGGGCGTCATCATGCTCGAACAAAAAGTGTAATCAGACACTTGAAGTCAGTCTGCAATGCCATGTTACGTACGGACTCAATCTGCTGTCAGTGTGACTCTGGTGAAGTTATATAGGCCTGTCATATAAAGGCACATGACAAACTAAAACTGACATTCGCTCATAAATGAGTAAATCAATAAGGTCTGAAAGCAGTTGACCTCTATAAACCCCCCGGGGCTTGCTGCTGCTAAAAGCATTGGTTTATATGGTTAAGAGAGCGTGATCAGTTTCTTTCTAAACCAAATGACAAAAGTGGCTTGTTAGAACTGTGGGACTGTGTACCTGCTGTGTCCCCAGTAATTCACAGCTGAAGTATAAAAAAAAATAAAAGATGGCCATATTTTCCTCAACAAATTATTGCATGAAATCAAGAGGCTGATTTAATGGTGTCTGATAAATTGAAAAGAGATTTTTTTCCAGTAATGAAATATGGTCCTTTTGTTATTCCCCCCCCCCCCCCCCTCAGGTCTCTCTGCTCTTCTGAGAATGAGTTCATAATGAAGCGGCGACTGGAGGATCAGGAAACGGTATTTGCGTCCCAGCAGCAGCAGCGGCGCCTGGCTGGCAACGCGGAGGCTTTCCAGCATCGTGTGCTGGCCCCCGCCCCGGCCCCCAACGTGTATGAGGCCGCGCCCGACAACATGCAGCCCACAGCAGGCGTACAGTACTCCGTCCCCCAGGGATACCAGGTGTGTGCATGTCCACTCACTGCCATTTCTGTTTAATGCTTTCTGTGTTTTAGAATTGAACCTAGGTCAAACACATAGCAGTTTATTTTTATTTTAAGTTATCCTGTGTAACATTTTAAGTAATTTATTAGCTAAAATCGATATCCTCATTCATAAATATGGCCTCATTGGTGTAAAATCATCTCTGCCAATAATCTGAATCCTCCTGAGTGGAGAATTACAAATATTAATATTACATTTTGTACATTGAGCGGGTAAGTCTTATGGAGGAATACATGTTTTTGGAATGTCATCAGGTGCATTGTTTATAATTTAGAATTGTTCTTGTCCCTGTTCTGTCCTTTTTCTTTCTATAAGCCCTGTGCATGTCTCACTTTTTCTCAAGACAAATGACTGTACACTCATTGTATTTGGTGATGAAAATCCTTCTTCCACTGATGTCAAAGTTACAGTGCTTCCTTTCTGTACTAAAGTTTTACTATTTTACCATCATTGCCATCAGGTATCTCTGCTTTCCCAGGTCCCCACCGTGGCCCAGAACAGCGGCGGTCACGGGCACGCTCCGAGCCCGGCCGTGCATGGAGGGTCTCACCACCACAGCCCGGCGCTGCAGCCCCACGGGCCCGCTGTCATGTCTGGGCACGGACACACCGCGCCACCACAGGCCTCCGCACAGGGCCAGCAGCAGTTCCAGAGGCTCAAGGTCAGTCCAAATGGTAGATTCTGACAGGTTCTTGCAGTTGTCACGTCCCCCATTAGACCTACACATGTCAAATAAGATATTAAAGATCATTACACACATATTATTAGAGGTGATCAAACAGGAATGTCGATAAAAAAAACATATAAATGTAATTGATTATTTTTCCTCTTCTCTGTCCCCTAAGGTGGAAGATGCTTTGTCCTACTTGGACCAAGTGAAACTGCAGTTTGGCAACCACCCTCAGGTCTACAATGACTTCCTGGATATAATGAAAGAGTTTAAGTCTCAAAGGTGAGGCCTCTAGTTTATTCTACAGACAATACTGTGAAACCCAAAGTCTGCAAACCTTTTGTCCATCATTTGCGTTTTATGATTTATGATTTGTTCAGTCAAACCTTGGACCAAAGTGTTGTGGTAAAGGTAAATTTGCACAAAACATGAATAATAATCAAAATTATGCAATAAAGTTTTTTTTGTTTGTTTTTAAATTAATATATTTTTATTTTTATTATATATTTTTATTTTTATTTTTTTACTATGGAAAAGGGGTAGGATTAAATAAGTGTGTATACTTCTTCCTGCTCCTTTTCGGGCATGTCACATCAATACAGATCATTTGTTTTATTTTTTTATTTTTTTTGTGAAGTCTTTTAAACATAAATTTTGTTTGTTGTATTTTTGTGCTTTTCATTTAGTTTTGTATTGTTTTTGATATGTCTGAAAGAAAATAAAAAATGAAATGAAAAAACGAAAAAGGAGAAACACTTTCACTCACATTGCAGATTGATTGACGGGATGACCCTAACCATTGTGCCTTTTTCTGTCTATTTCCAGTATTGACACGCCCGGGGTCATCAGCAGAGTGTCCCAGCTCTTCAAAGGTCACCCCGACCTCATCATGGGCTTCAACACCTTCCTGCCGCCCGGCTACAAGATCGAGGTGCAGAGCAGCGAGCTGGTCAACGTGACCACGCCCGGCCAGATCCACCACATCACCCCGCACGGCATCTCAGTCTCAGTCCTCCCCATCACCGGGCCCCCTGTCCCACACCTGCCTCAGCTCCCCTCTGCTGTGACTACCAGCGCCCCCCCTCTCCTAACGCAGCCCACCCCCGCCAAGATGAGCAAGGTGATTATTACAAAAAAACATACTGAATTTTTAATCTCTATATATTGTCTGATTTAAAGCAATAGTGCGTTACTTTTGTCGCCCCCCATGAGGAATTTTGAGTAATTACAACAACACTGTTGGTGCATCTACATGAGGTTAAGCCTTCAGTGATCGCGCATGGATTTGATACCTTCTGCTGTACGTTCAGGTTTTTTCTTAGCAGTGAAATCAACAACTGAAACATTTCTTTGGCTTTTTCTTGAGCTCCTGCACCAGTGTCAGGGGTGCGACACCAGTTTGTAAACGCTGCAATACTGAGAAATACAGGGAGTTTTATGGAGCTCATAGGTTTTATCAACTTTGTGTCAAATCATTTGGGGATGGCCTGAATGTAACAGACAATCATTTATATGAAAAAGTTCCACACTAAAGCTTTAACAGAAAAAAAATCAAGCTTTTTGTTGTGCAACGTCTGTATTTATTTTACACTAAAACCTTCACTGTTGTGTCCTTTTCCCAGCCTCTCCAGCTTCAGGCGTTGACACCCAGCAGTCAGAGCAATCCGTCCATCCCCGCCTACACCTCTCCCCGCTCCCCGCCCATGCAGCTGCACCCCCCGGTCAGCGGGACCCCCACCGGGCCTCCCACCCAAAACAACCAGCCCGTGGAGTTCAACCACGCCATCAACTACGTCAACAAGATCAAGAACCGCTTCCAGGGCCAGCCCGACATCTACAAAGCCTTCCTGGAGATCCTCCACACGTACCAGGCCAGTAGCGCTTTGGGGTTCTTTGGAATGAGGCACTATTCTAAACCCAAATTACAAAAAATCCTTCTAGCTATGTTATTTGGGGAGTTAGTTGCATGATAGTAAAGCATCTGAGAGTAAGAAAGGATTTGTCATATTTATCAATCCAAATGAAAGATATTTATATTTAAATTTGGAAAAACTTTACAGAAATGTGGTTTAGATGAAGCGGGTTATGCTCAGATTCTCATGACACAAGAAGTTTTTTTTTTTTTTTTTAAGATATTCTTTTGGCATTTTTATGCTTTATTGATAGTGTAGAGACAGAGTTGAAATGGGGCAGAGAGGGGAGTGACATGCAGAGAACGACCTCGGGCTGGAATCAAACCCGGGTCCGCTGCTGGCCGAGGCCCATGGGGGGGACGTCCTACCAACTGAGCTACGGGTGCCCCCGACACAAGAAGTATTTTGAACTATAAAACAATGACTGTTGGCATGGATGCTCTGATACAGCCTCGCCCACACAGTCCTGTCAAACGATGTAGACAGTTCAAAAGCATTTTCTTTTTTTTACTAACTTATAATATTTAAGAACATTCATTTCAATTAGATTTTTTTAAATGCTCATTAAAGGTGCAGTGTGTAATATGACATCATCAAGAAAGTTCTACAAAGTTCTAGAATGCAACACTCCCTGGGTAACCCCAACCCTTTAGAATAATAACCGAAGCTACAGTGGCCTTCAAGGACAAGAACAATTCTAATTTATAAACAATGCACCTGATGACATTCCAACTATGACACTTCCAACATGGCGGAATAAACCACCCAACTTTGATTTCATATATTGGTTCTGACTATTTTAGACCAGGTTTTTTTCTTTGCCAGAGGCTTTAAAAAATCTCATTCTGCCTTTGCTAAAAAATGAATGTCTAACTTGAGTTTAATCTTGTTATTTTGTCCTCTACAGAAGGAGCAGCGTAACGCCAAGGAGGCCGGTGGGAACTACACCCCGGCCCTCACGGAGCAGGAGGTTTACGCTCAGGTGGCGAGGCTCTTCAAAAACCAAGAAGACCTGTTGTCAGAGTTTGGCCAGTTTCTCCCTGACGCGAACAGTTCAGTGGTGAGCAAAGCTGTAAGATAAATAAGTATTTTTTCTTTCTCCTCACTTTAGTCCAGATGTACTAACACTTACTTAAAATGTTGAGTAAAAGTAACATGTTGTTTCTGCTGTTGCATTTGTTTAGCTGGGTCTTAATGGGTTAAAATGCTTTGTCTTCATTTTATTATATGATTTGAGTGGGTATATTTTCAACGCTTTTTCAAGCTTTGGTGCAGTTTTCCACTCATCACCAGTTAAACAGTCCACATTAAATCAAATGGAATAATCCCATTAAATATGTAGTCTTGGTGACCTGGAGTTGAATAGATCACATTCATTCATGTACATTCACTCTAATCTTATTCTCCGTAGCTGCTGAGTAAGACCACAGCTGAGAAGGCGGAGTCTGTACGGAACGACCACGGTGGGACGGCCAAGAAGCTGCAGCTCAACAACAAGCAGAGGCCCAATCAGAACGGCTGCCAGATCCGCCGCCATCCCACTCCGGGAGCCACGCCCCCCATCAAGGTACATACATGCATTCTGTCATCCCGCTAAATATATAGTCCGCTACTCTTGCCTATTTGTTTACTTGAATTTACGTCTACCATTGTTTTTTTGTATTAATTCGACCAATGTCTTCTCTTTTCTATGTTGGTGATGCTACAGAAGAAGCCCAAGTTACTGAATTTGAAAGATTCCTCGTTGGCAGAGGCCAGCAAGCATGGAGTCGGGACAGAATCTCTGTTCTTTGAGAAGGTGAGCTTTTAACATGCTCTGTTTGAACTTTTTAATGAAAATGAAACCGTAATTTAATGGGAAGACAGGCAAGAAGAAAGTTAATTACAGAGTTGTGCAGATAGTATTTTAAATCAGGGGGAAAACTGAGACATGCAGAGCACGGACTTTGGTTTAAAGATATTTTATCAGGAGTTCCACTTAACCTCAGACAGTAATACTGTTTGAATATTGATGGTTTGAGTGTGTGTCTCTTCATTTAATTTAATCACGCAAACCGTGACAGTATTGAAATCATGAAGAATATAAGGAAGTTAATCTGCCTCAAAACACTAAAGAAGGGGGCGCCCTTAGCTCAGTTGGTAGGGCGTCCCCCCCCATGGGCCTCGGCCAGCAGCGGACCCGGGTTCGATTCCAGCCCGCGGTCGTTCTCTGCATGTCACTCCCCTCTCTGCCCCATTTTCAGCTCTGTCTCTACACTATCAATAAAGTATAAATATGCCCAAAAAATATCTTTAAAAAAAACACTAAAGAAAAGTACAAGTTATGCCAAGGTATTCTGCTGATGTTATGTGTCACATACTCTTTATTCCTCACCACAGGTGCGCAAAGCCTTGCGAAGTGCAGAGGCTTATGACAACTTCCTGCGGTGTCTGGTTATCTTTAATCAGGAGGTGATCTCCAGGGCTGAACTAGTGCAGCTGGTGCTGCCCTTTTTAGGGTGAGCAGTGACACTTATGTTTTATTTCACTCTACACTGTTTTTATCAAACATATTTATATTATTTTTAACTGTTTTAAGTAAAGTTTTATTATTGATAAATTGTTATTGTTATTTTATCAACTGTGTTTTTATTCTTTTATCATTTGATCTTCTCAAATGTTATTGCGTAGCGTGCATTGGTCTCCGCATCCATTTTGTCCTACTCCCTATGTTGTAATCAATGTATAGCACTTTGAATTACACGTGATTTGTTTGGTTGATTGACATATCTTTCACTTCATTGTGTTTTACAGGAAATTCCCAGAGCTGTTCAACTGGTTTAAAAACTTCCTGGGATATCGGGAGACGTCCCACATCGAGACGTACCCCAAGGAGCGGGCCACCGAGGGCATCGCCATGGAGATCGATTATGCTTCCTGCAAGAGACTGGGCTCCAGTTACAGAGCGCTGCCCAAAAGCTACCAGCAGCCCAAGTGCACCGGCAGAACTCCACTCTGTAAAGAGGTGAGAGCAAGTTAAACATTTAGAGTAGATTATTATTTTTTTAAATGTCAAACGGTGATTCAACACAAATATGTACATGTGAAATTTTACATTGTAGATTAAATTCCACGTCAATACGAGTGGGGACCTTTAGAAGGTGACTCAGTGTTTGGTTTCTGCTGTGTTTGTGCAGGTCTTAAATGACACCTGGGTCTCCTTCCCATCCTGGTCTGAAGACTCCACGTTCGTCAGCTCCAAGAAGACTCAGTACGAGGAACATATCTACCGCTGTGAGGACGAGCGCTTTGAGGTGAGCAGGAACATTCACCACCAAAAAGAATCTTCAAACAGATGCAAAATTTTCCTTCTTTTAGGTCTTCTTCCTTCCTAATCTTTGTCCTATAACATCTCTAAAAAAAGTATTCAATTAATAAAGTGTAACTGCATCAAATAGTAGTAATGATGAAGAACATTATGAACTTTTTAATTGAAAGTTAAAGGTGAAGTCAACAATTCTGGCAAATGCTTGTTGACACTGATTTTGCACTTTTCTTATGTTCGCACTGATAGGATTGCATCACATTTCGTTGTACATGTACACTGACAAACAAAGACTATTCTGTTCTTTTTTTGACAAAGTGATTTTGACAACATTCGCCAGAGTTGCTGACTCCACCTTTTTAAGTTTGCCATTTTATTTAAATAGTTTTTTTTCAGTTATGAGGATATACCTTAAAAACATTTCACTTCTCTGACACACCCAAAGTCACACAGTGTACCTTTTTTAAGGGCACGCATATTAAAAAAGCGCTGTCGTTATTCCCTCAGTTGGACGTAGTGCTGGAGACCAACCTATCCACCATCAGAGTGCTGGAGACGGTCCAGAGGAAGCTGTCTCGCATGTCGGCCGAGGAGCAGGCAAAGTTCCGCCTCGACAACACCCTGGGCGGCTCCTCGGAGGTGGTGCACCGTAAAGCCATCCAGAGGATATACGGAGACAAGGCGCAGGACATACTCGACGGACTGAAGAAAAACCCCGCTGCGTCCGTCCCCCTCGTGTTAAAGAGGTGAGAGGAAGTGACTTTGTTACCCCTCATTATATGTTATTTCCCTGTTATTTTTAGGGAATCTATGTATATGGAAATGGTCTTTTTTTTAGTTTAGAGATTTTTCTTCATTGAAAGAGTGTTATTTTGTATCACTAAGTTTTGATTGGTACAGTGAGGAATCAGTAAGGTTCACATGCGTTAAACACAAATGCTTAGCTATTTGTTTACTAAATGTATTGAATTATAATTTTTTATTTTATTTCAGATATATCAAAAACAATACAAAACAAAATGAAAAGCATAAAAATACAATAAACAAAATGTATGTTTAAATGACTTCACAAAAAGAAAACAAATGATCTGTATTGATGTGATATGCCTGAAAAGGAGCAGAAAGAAGTATACACTTACAATGTAGTAAATATACAGCATATTTTGGTTTCCGACTGAGGCCATCCCTCCAATCTAAACACAGGAGGAAAGACTAAGTGATGATGGAGTTCATATTCAAAATGGCTCCTGAAATTAAATGTGTGCTTTTACAGCTTAAAACACTCCATTGCAGGGTTAAGGATTTGTCACTCCTTTTGACAGTGTTCTAATTCAGTCCTCCAAATACATCACCCTGCAGCAGATGTTTGTGTCTTGTTGCGACGAAAAGTAACATTAAAATGCTCTGACAAGATTCAAGAGGTTTATTTTAGGGATGTGAACAATGTGTCGATTCTCGGCTCGATTTTCGACACGTGCTCAAGACGACTCTAAAAATAGAAATCGGTAAATCGGGTGTTTTACTTTATTAGATGTTTTGGGGACCTGGGAGACGTCCGTGATGAGAGTTCACGTGTGGTCGCGAGCGCGCTGCAGACGCTTCACTTCTGTAATGTGCGCGCATAACATGCCCGGTGTGGGTCAACAGTGCAGTCCAACATATGCAGCATAAATTTATAATATTCGTCTACGACCGTGATGTTAAATCACCTTCACTCAAAGCCTCCGCCCGAGCAAAGCAGTGAGTAGCGCTGTGACGGTGACGATCACCGGGAGACCTCGCAAGTATGAGTGAGTGAGCCGCCGTGCAGAAAAACTCTGTGGTTTGATGGATAACATGATAACCGGGGGTATCCTGCCCGTTAACGTTGTCTACGGGAACGGCTTCCACGATCTGTTTTTATGTCTCAAGTCTAAATACACAGAGCCATGTCGGCAAGCTGACAGTGCGACTGAAGGGAGAGCCGACTCCCTCCGTTAGTTTCTGTTTTCAGCCGAGTAAGTTACATTCACCTCCGACGCATGGACAGCGTTTTTAAAATTAAAGCCTCTCATTTTATTATCAAAAAGGCTTTGATGCAGATGAAGCCTGAACACACAGCGTGTGGCACCAGTGTTGTTTAAAGGAAAGCGCAGTTTATCAGCACCACAACTACGTGCTGCTGCCGCAAAAAAAGGTACACTGCCTTTTTTTTTATTGCACAGTAAATTGATTGATTTGTCGATTCATGCCTTCGACACGTCGACACGCAAATAATGAGTCGTTCCTAGTTTATTTGTAATATGCACAACAATTACAACAGCAGTCATTGGCAATGAAATTCTTAAGTCCCAGGCTCCTCTTCACAATGCAATTTATTTTGCTATCTTTGAATGCGACAGTCATTGAGCTACTTTGTTTTCCTCTCACCAGGTTAAAGACAAAGGAGGAAGAGTGGCGGGAAGCCCAGCGAGGCTTCAACAAGATCTGGAGGGAGCAGAACGAGAAGTATTACCTCAAGTCTCTCGACCATCAAGGCATCAACTTCAAACAGAACGACACCAAAGTGCTTCGATCCAAGTCATTGTTGAATGAAATCGAAAGCATTTACGATGAGGTACATTTATTTCTTCTGAGCCGCTACACTCTCCCGGCACTAACGTGAAATGTACATTTTTTTACCTTAGAATGAGCATTTTATATCTACATAAGGAGCAGAGTGCACCACTATGTTTCTTCAGTAGCACAGAAGGAACAAACATAACGGCTTTATTCGTCTTTATATATATTGGATGTCCTGGGGAAATTTTTCATTTTTCATTTAACTTTTATTTATCCTCGAGAGACCAATTGAGGGGTGACCCTCATTTTCAATGACGTCGAGTTCAAACAAATTCAAAGGAAAAACAACAATACATAAACAATATTCAACGCAAATACATCAAATACACAACAACAGGTGAAGAGAAAAACAATTGAAACATTTACACAGTGGTGAAGATTAAGTGGCAGCAATTAAAATTAAATGGGTGAAAGTACAATATAGCCTAATTAAAACAGTTACAGGTAGAGTTTGGCAGATTTAAGATAGTTTGTTTAAATTGGTTAAAGGGATATGAAGTTATTTAATTTGTTGCTGTAAGTTGTTCCAGGAGTCAGGGGCACTGAAGCTAAAAGCTGTCTTTCCCAGCTCACCTGATGAAAGACAAAGAAGTATAGAAGTACTATAGAAGAAATAACTAGACACATCTTCACCTCATCACTTGATATTGTGGAAAGACTTGAGGCAGTGGTGGATGATGCCATCTTTAGTAACTATAGTTTCTTGTACTTGAAGGGCCATCTGGCTTCTGTGAATTATCCGAACAGGAGGGGGGATGCAATCTAGATTTTCCACCACTAGATGCCACCAAAATACACTTCCCTACAAACTGCAACTTTAAATGTCAGCATCACACAAAAATCATATCTTCCGTTCATCCAAAGTGCTCACACGGAAATCGTTTTTCTTTTTCACTTTCCAGCGTCAGGAGCAGGCGTCGGAGGAGAACGCCTCTCCGCCGTCCGGCCCCCACATGACGCGGACGTACCAGGACAGTCAGATCCTGGAGGACGCGGCGGCACTCATCATACACCACGTCAAGAGACAGACCAGCATTCAGAAAGAAGACAAGTACAAGATCAAGCAAATCATCTACCACTTCATCCCAGACATGCTGTTCTCTCAGCGCGGCCAGCTCTCGGACGTGGAGGAAGAGGAGGAGGAGGAGGAAGAGGAGATGGATACAGAGGAAGGCGCTGCTGCTGCTGCTGCTGCTGCTTCCAAGAAACAAAATGGCGTCCCGGGCAGCGGAGGGAGCCCGTCCAAGTCCAAGTTACTGTTCAGTAACACGGGGGCACAGAAGCTACGCGGCCTAGACGAAGCCTACAACCTCTTCTACGTCAACAACAACTGGTACATCTTCCTGAGGCTGCACCAGACGCTGTGCTCGCGGCTGCTGCGGCTGTACGGCCAGGCGGAGAGGCAGATCGAGGAGGACATGAGAGAACGAGACTGGGAGAGGGAAGTGCTGGGCCTGAAGAAGGACAAGAACGACAGTCCAGCCGTCCAGCTCAGACTGAAGGAGCCCAGTGAGTACACAGAGACGTGAAGATGTTTTGTTTATTTTCTGTTTAATAATTTATTAAAAAAAAACACATAGTTATATATATTTTATTTTATTTTATTTTATTTATTTATTGGTTTTTCCTTTTTTTAACAAGAACAACAATACAAAAACAATAGAAATACATTAAACACACAACCCCCACCCCCTCCCCCCTCCCTCACACAAACTTAAAAAAATTAAATAAGCAAGTAGGCTATAGTTATATATTTTTTATAGAATTATTTTTGTATGTTAAAAACCTTTAAAAAAATGTAATGCGTTTCTTTGCTTTTTCTATCGAGTACAGAACATAAGGATTTATCCGGATTATCGTTCCATCTATTTATATTTCTTAGAGGAAAATATGAAAAGTAGTTTTAGAAATATTTGCAGGCTTATCGCAAACAATGGGAGCTGAAAGAGAAGAGGGTCAACCGTTTTAGTGGAACTGATGAGGGAAAAGTTTGCATACACATAATAAAAAATATATAAAGACAGAAACCAGGAAATCACTTAAAGCTGGGGTGGAGGATTTGGGGAGAAAATGGCAGTTGGGATAGAGATTCGAATTCAAATACCTCAACCGCTCCACTTGTTCTCTTTGGTCCCTCCCCTATGGTCCCTCGCTGACATGCTCTCTACACCAACACAGTTGTGCCAAAGTGAATGGACAGTCCCAACAGCCAATAAGAACAGAGAATCGGAGCCTCGCTCTGATTGGTCAAAGTGTACAGCTCATGTTAACTTTGACCAATCAGAAATCATATACCCCAGGTTTAAACTACCTCCCGAATGAGCACCAACGATGATTGATCTGAAATGTCTCTCTGCTGAGCCACATGTGATGTTTGATCCTATCTCTTCTCCGCAGTGGACATCGAGGTGGAGGATTACTACTCGGCCTTCCTGGAGATGGTTAAGAATCTTCTGGATGGAAACATGGAGGCTTCACAGTACGAGGACTCGCTGAGGGAAATGTTCACCATCCACGCGTACACCGCCTTCACTATGGACAAACTAGTACAGAGCATCGTACGGCAGGTCAGCATCTCCTTTGTTCTCTCGCTTCCATTTTTATTGTTTGGTTTTGCATCATTAAAGCCTCTGTCGCCCCCATGAGGAATTCTGAGTAATTACAACAACACTGTCGGTGCATCTTCATGAGGTAATAAGCCTTCGGTGATCATGCTTGGATTTTATACCTTCTGCTGTACGTCCAGGTTTTATTTCTTAGCAGTAGAATCAACAACTGAAACATTTCTTGGGATTTTTCTGAGCTCCTGCGCCAGTGTCCGGGAGGCGACACCAGTTAATACATGCTGTCATACTGAGAAATATAGAAAAGAGTTTTGTGGAACTGTTAAGGCTTTATGGCAACTCGTTTGGCCTATAGCTTGAATGTAATATATGAAAAAGTTACATACTATAGCTTTAAGACCCAGTAGTTTCCCACTTTAACACATTCCCCTCTCTCTCTCTCTCTCTCTCTCTCTCTCTCTCTCTCCCTCTCTCTCTCTCTCCCTCTAGCTCCAGCACATCGTGAGTGATGAGATCTGCGTCCAGGTAACGGACCTCTACCTGTCTGAATGCTCCAGCGGTGCCAGTGGGGGAACCGTGGCGACGCAGACCTCACGCAGCCCGGCCGAGGCTCTGTACCAACGCAAGGCAGAGCAGGTCATGTCTGATGAGAACTGCTTCAAGGTGAACACGGGAAGCTTTAAGTTATAAGGGAAAACTGGGGAAATAATTTATTAAAGGTGCAGTGTGTAATGTGACATCATCAAGAAAGTTCTACAAAGTTCTAGAATGCAACGCTCCCTGGGTAACCCCACCCCTTTAGAATAATAACAGAAGCTACAGTGGCCTTCAAGGACAAGAATAATTCTAAATTTTAAACAATGCACCTGATGACATTCCAACTATGACACTTTCAAGATGGCGGCACTAGGCCTTTGTCCAAAATATGCAGAAATATGGACATATATGAGACCCTTTCTATGGAGAAAAAAAATAATTAAAAACATTTTTTTTCAGCTATTATGCACTAAATTAAATGTACTTATTGATATTACAATTACTTTCTACAAAATTCTACACACTGCAGGTTTAATTTTGGATTATGAAGAGATATAATATTGCACAGAAAATGGAAATGAGTTGAATTTAAAGTTAATTTGTGAGGTGAGAAGTGCCTTTTTTAATTTTATAGTTCATTTTCCAAAGTGCTGCATGAGCGGTTGCTGTAATTAATCCAGATATTTTAGTTTCCTTGCTGAGTAAATGGGACCATGAGGATTTCTCCTATTGTTTTTTTTAATTTCAATTTTCTTCTTGGACGCGATCACAGCCAAAATACATCCGCTTCAAATTATGACAATGTATAACTTATACAGTAAGTAAAATACAAGCAGTGTTGTGCTTAGTAACCTGCTTGATCCACACAAAAAGTAAATTTGTTAATTTTTGCACATTTCCATTAATTAAACACATAGAAGTATAAGACGGCATGACTTACAAGAAATATTCCGCTTTCCAATCCAAGAAGTTGACGTTGCAGCTACCCAGTTATTCCTTCTTCTTTCTTTTTTTTTATCTCTCACACACTGAATAGATTGTCGCTAACATATGCTGTGTGTCTGTCACTTTGTCAGGTGATGTTTCTGAAGAACAGAGGGCAGGTGCAGCTAACAGTAGAGCTGCTTGATTCAGAGGAGGATAACTCAGACGAGCCCATGGAGAACGAGGTAAGACACTCCCTGCGTTTCGAATCGTATACTTTCTACTATATAGTATGTTAGAAAAAAGATTTAGGATGTCCCGATTCTTGTGGCCAGATTTAGGATGGTTAGAAGTACCCGGATGTCCTACTTCATCCGGCCAAGATTGTTAGTGTTGAAAACTGCATCCTATTTGGGCGATTCTGACCCACAATCCAGTGTGCACGTGAAGTGAAGTGACGTCACATCGACGAAGCCTCCATATGAAAACAAACGGGGATGTGCCGGATAATAAAGCAAGAGGCAAGATCAAGGCGCAATGTTATGATGAAATAAGAGAGTAAAAGTATGTCCCAATAGTATGCATACTGCATCCTAACTAGATTATTTATTTTATCGTCGGATGTAGTATGTAGAATAGAAAAAAGAAAGAGTAACTGTTTAAAACCCACCTGAAGTCTTGTTAAATAGGGTCTTGGTTAAACAAAGGGAAAACACTTTTTAATTCACAAGCCACACAGTTTTTCCAAATAATTTTTTTTTTGTGCTGCACCATTTTTCAAGGAGTTTTTAAAATGGAACACAGAGCCTCTGTGAACAGTAGGGGGAGTTGTATTACTGTTATATTAAAAGTATTGCTTTTATACCTGATCTTTTGTCTTGAATACATTTCCATTCGCTTTTTTTTTCCCGCAGCGTTGGTCTGATTACGTTGGACGCTACTTAAACCCAGATTCCATCACACCTGAGTTGAGGGAGCATCTCGCTCTGAAACCAGTTTTCCTCCCCAGGTAAGTTGTTTGCGTCAGGTCTCTTGTCAGATTTGCACAAACCTTTTTATGAATTGTGAATGTAGTTTTATTTCTTTTGAAATAGGGTGAACTTAATGGTAAGACATTTCTTTATTTACTGCATAACACCAGAGTATCGTTTTTTTCAATTAATCGTCCTTGCACATCTCTTTCTGTGAGAGTCAATTACCCTTTTTGAATGAATTAAACTCAATTTGTGTTTTTTTTTTTTTTTTAATGGTTTTGTCATCACTAGGAATCTGCGGCGGATCAGGAAGTACCAGAAGGGCCGGGAGCAGCTGGACAAAGAGGCTCTGGAGGGAGGGAAGAAGGCCCTCGACAAGGAGAAGATGGAGTGCATGTTCAAACTCAACTCCTACAAGATGGTCTACGTCTTTAAGTCTGAGGATTACATGTACCGACGCACTGCCCTGCTGCGCGCTCACCAGGTATTCACTGCTACTATTACCTGGCTCTTTACTGGCCTATGAAGGTCTATTACCTGGCTCTTTGCTGGCCTATGAAGGTCTACTATTACCCGGCTCTTTACTGGCCTATGAAGGTCTACTATTACCTGGCTCTTTACTGGCCTATGAAGGGCTACTATTACCTGGCTCTTTACTGGCCTATGAAGGGCTACTATTACCTGGCTCTTTGCTGGCCTATGAAGGGCTACTATTACCTGGCTCTTTACTGGCCTATGAAGGGCTACTATTACCTGGCTCTTTACTGGCCTATGAAGGTCTACTATTACCTGGCTCTTTGCTAGCCTATGAAGGGCTACTATTACCTGGCTCTATGCTGGCCTATGAAGGTCTACTATTACCTGGCTCTTTGCTGGCCTATGAAGGACTACTATTACCTGGCTCTTTGCTGGCCTATGAAGGGCTACTATTACCTGGCTCTTTGCTGGCCTATGAAGGTCTACTATTACCTGGCTCTTTACTGGCCTATGAAGGTCTACTATTACCTGGCTCTTTGCTGGCCTATGAAGGTCTACTATTACCTGGCTCTTTGCTGGCCTATGAAGGGCTACTATTATCATCTTGTTTTTTTTCTCCCTCAGTCACACGAGCGGGTGAGCACGCGGCTGCACAACCGCTTCCACGGCTTGGTGGAGGCGTGGGCCAAGGTGAATGTGACGCGGGACATGAACGCAGACACCAACAAGTGGCTGATGGGCGAGGGGCGCGACGGCCTGCTGCCCTGCTCCACCAGCCGCAACCCGGAGGTGCTGCACTTCATGAACATCAACAAGTACCGCGTCAAGTACGGCGCGCACAGCAAGTCACCGTAGCCATGGAGACACCGCAGAGAGAGAGAGAGAGAGAGACTGCTTTTCTATGGGGGGGTGTTTGTTCTCAAGTCAAACAGGTCAGGCTTAGAGGTAGGGGACGAGGGGCGTATTAATGTTGTTTTTAAGGCTGAACATGGGAGCACAATCAAGCTAGCTACCGTGTGTGTTGCAACCCCCCAGGGCGGCAGGATTAACTGATTTTTTACCAGCGTTTTTAGCTGGGCCCAAATTTTTCTCGCAAAAGGGCCTTTCGGTTGCCAAAACTTTAGGAGTGGTCATTTCACCAGTCGCTAAGACCTGAGCTCTTCTTAACCAGCACTCGGAAAGCCACTTCTCAAACAAACTCCCCCCCCACCCCCCCCCTCCCCGGAGCCTTTTTTTAGTGTTTTTTTCCTACAGAGCTGAGCGTTGTTATACAGTGAGCCTGTGTGAGAGGATAGAGTGGTGCTTTTTGTTTTTGTACTTTATCACAAACTGAGCTTCGGTTCAGCTTTTGACTGACTGAAGAAGAGTAAATCAAGAATCAATCATACAGGGATTTTTCTCGTCGATAGTGTTATTCTACACAGTATCCACAGAAAAAACAAATATGGTGGACAAGTGCACTTATTTAGGGAAGAGGGGGGGAAAAAAATGCCGTTTTGGAAGGTTTGGAGTGAGCACAAGAAAAAGCGTTGAGAGGTCTGATTCAGGCGGTCCTGCGTTTGAGGCCAAATCACAATTATGTACCTATTCACTAGACGGAAAAGAGGGTTACCGTACATTTCCTTTTCCAAATCACATGGCAGCATTATTAGGAGACCGTGCCTGAGCCCCAAACAGTATTGTCGGGTTAACATCAAGAAGCACTGTTGCATTTATATATAAAAATTAAAAAAAAAAAAAAAAAAAAAATTTAGCCTCACAACACTGTTTGGTCCCAGACTGTAAAATTGTATAGCTTTGTGAATGTCAGATGACTGACATGTATTCCGGTGTATGTGTTGTGTATATATATATTATATATAGTTCTATTAACACAAATGATCCTCGCCGCCCTGGAGGTCAACCCTTTTTAAACTGCCCTCCGCCAATACACCAGCTTGTAATGTACACACACACACACACACACACACTCATTCTGGGAGGACTGTCCACATGCCGCTCACATTGTAAATACACTGTATATAGTCTCAGACTTTTTATGACAGATCTGTGTTGTTGTGCTAGTAATACTTTCCAAGCTTACTGTGGACTTTAGTGATGAATGGCTAAAGTTAGTATGTATATGAAAAAGACAAATGCAAGACCATTTATTACAGTTTTTACCAAAGGGAGTTGATTATAAAAAAAAAAAAAAAAAATAGCTGTTTTCCCCCCTTTGTGTGTTCCCTTATGTCTTCTTCTACTTTTTAATTTCTGTAGTAAAATACATGTGGAAAGGTAGAAATGTATCCAGGTCTTTCAGTTTTTATATATGAAAAAATAGCATTATTTTTTTTTCCTTTGAATGTGACATTTGGTTGGTAAAAATCACTCCCCCCCCCCCACACACACACACACACCCCCACCCCCACTTTTTTTTTTTTTTTTTTTTTTTTTTTTTTTACAACCGACACCGTCCGTGGCGATGGTGGAACTCATTTCAAACGGACTCCACAACGGTCTCACCTTGTGATGCACGCCGCTTCCCCTCCCTGGATAGATTTCTGCTGCAGACATCATCACCCCCCCCCCCCCACACACACACACACACACACACACCATATTTTTGATAATGGAAGAAGTCACACGAGCATGTCTTTAGTCCCTTTATCTAGACATTATTTAAAGTAATAATAAAAACGACATTTGTAGCCTACGGAAAAAACACTTTGTGGAGTTGTTGACTGATTTCATTTATTTTTTCTCACACTTTCCATCCTGGTACGTTACACTACAAGAATAAAAACATTCTTAATCACGCCCCAATTTAACAACTCAATTACAAAAATGTCATAACTTAACTAAAATAACTTATTTTAATTAATTTTTAATTGGTAAATGAATCCATCTATTTTCTGCCCTATATTTTTATCAAGGCCAGAATAATTTATTTAATTGCATCATTGAAGAATTATTGTTATATAGTGCTGGGGAAGTATTGAAAAGTTTTGATATGATAAATAGTTCCAAGCCATATTGTCTGTACAGGTTTGATACTTCCATAGTTCACATTTTTGTAGGTATTAAAGAGTCTTCCATTTAACTCACTGAAACCTACAGACTGAGAGACTAACAATTCATTTCTGAGCATGCTTTTTTTTTTTTACTCCCATCAAACAATCAACTGGTTAATTCCTTTCAAATCCTGCAGAGGGAGCCCTCTCCCCGTCTTACATCTCACACACACTATTGTTTTTTGATCTGGGGAAATACTAAGCATTCATTCAAAATAATTGATGAAACCTTTAAAGGGCATGAATTTATCACCGCTCAGAATTCAGCACACCCACTTGATGTCCAGAAGCCGTAACTCAGGGCAGGAGGGCTTGGCCATATAGGTGTCAGGACTTAGCCTATTTAATTTGTATCTTTATTATTATTAATTCCAATAAATTCCACACAATTTATATGTTTTTTTTTGTTATAATGTATTTGTTTTAGTCCAAGGTGATCTCAAAGTAGCTTTTACTGACCCAAGAGATGAGAATTTTTATTTATTTTCCAGGTGTGGTTTAATGTGGTTAATGACAGTAGAGAAGGACTGGGCAGACGTGTGTGAGATTTAGTTCCGATGACAACCACTACGGCAGGGGGGAAGCTGTCTTTTCTTCCCCAGGCCTGTCTGTGTGGTCCCACTTATTGTACATTGACCAAAGAGAAGTGAGGCTGAACCAAAACTTCACTACACTTACATTGCACTACACGCTTCCTTCCTTAGCCTTAATGAAACACATCCACTCATAGACACACACACACACACACACACACACACACACACACACTCTTTACCCAGTTGGCCATTGTGGAGCTGTAGCCCTCCATACCTTCCACTGGCAGGCCCTTACAGTGAACATAAGTTATTTTTTTGTGTTTGCTCTCAAAGCTCTTCTGCGTGATTTCTTCCGTGGAGTGCACACAACTTCTGACTCAGAGAGCAGCATCCATTGTCACAGCTACAGAGGCGGGTTTGTCCCTCAAGCTTGGAGGCCTTGGCAATGAGCAATGCAGAGCAATTAACTCACTGAGAGGGCGACCACGTAATCTTCTGTTCTTTCTTCTTGTATTTGGGGAGGGGATGGGGGTTTACAGTGTTTGCTGTGTTTCAAAATTCATCAGGGCACTTTCACTTTTTTTTCTTTAAAAGGCTTCAGTGCTTTTTTTTAGGAAGAACAAAACGTTTGAATGCTCGGCACTGCACTTCATGATGGAGGGGGTAGACAAAACTTGGCAACCATGACGAGGATTACAGCATTTTGGATGATGATGGCGGATTGTCTCCCTGTGTGCACAAGACAGCAATAACGTCGCTGAATAAGGGGCAGATTATCCCAAACTATGGTGTTATTTTTGGGGATGGGAATTATGGTTTTGAAGACCGGCAGGATTAGGAGAATTAGGAGCCTGAATTTGAGCAGCTATAATTAACACAATTGCACTCATATTATTATTATTTTTTGTCACAACTTTGTGGGTGATTTCTATTTCTTCTGGACGGTTTTTGTCCATGTGAGAGGATGTGTGTGTGTGTATGGTGGTGGATGCACACAGCCCAGCTCAAATGCCTTCTTCACAAGCTGATTTGTCTTGATGATGAGAAAAGCGTTTCCCTGCAGGCTCCTCTCCTCTGTAAAGGGATTAGCAAACTCTGGCACTCTTACATAACCGCTGCAAGCCTCTGTGCTGAGCAGTCGGCTTTACATTCTCAGTTCTAGCAACTTTAAAAACTTCAGGAAAAAAATTAAAATACTCTCCACCAACTTTTTTTTTTAACTCTTCAGTGGCCTTTATACAGCCGAGGTGTCCAACACAAGAAGACAACTTATGGATGGATAGATTCATGTCTCAACCCTCAATCTTGTTTTGTTTCATCTTTATTAAGCAACAGACCACTAGCCTCTATGCAAAAGCTCACACATTGATATTTTGGTTGAAGCCATACTTGCAGTGTGGCAATGTCAGTATTGGTCAGTTGATTCACCACCTAGGGATGGATTGCCATGAAATGCGATGCAAATATTCACAGTTCACAGAAGATGTTTGTTAGTGACTTTGGTGATCCTCTGATTTATTTTCTTTAGTACCATAATTACACCATTATAGGATCATATTTATCGATTTGAGTGACATGTTGGTTCCAACAACCATATGTTACATTCAAGTCGGTTGCAGGAAAAGTTGCAAGAAGTTGTCATAAACAACGTCAGGCCAACTTTTGTATTCTTCCAATATTTTGGTTTGTGACCCAGGGAGCCCCGAACGCTGAGTCTTTTGTTGTCTTATTCTTGTGGGATTCCTGCTGATAACAATCCTGTATCTACTTAAGTCACTTTATTAGTCAATGGTTACAGCTAAATTGTTCTTTTCACATATCCCCTCACCGTAGACGTAATACCAGCCACTACTACTTTTACTACTAACACCGTCATGTCCGGTGCCGGGGATCGAACCAGCGACCTCATGGTTACTGTTAGGCCACCTTTCCTCTTCTAGACCATCCTTCCACCCCTTGTCATAAAAGCAGCAAAAATGTCGTTGTCAGACATTCCTTCATTAGCTGAGTTCTCCATTGTTGGCTGTGTGTGAGACAATCTGGAAATCTGAACTTCCCAAAGTTCACAAATCTCAACTTTTTTATCGTTTATGGCACATGACCCAATAGTGATGTGTCATTTTTTAAATGATTGTCAACTTCGTTTTTCTTTTACATAATAAAATGATTATCTCATCAACAACTAGCGATGGGACATGTCATGTGTTTCGAATCACATTACAGAAAATGAACCAGTGAATCATGTTCAGATTTACTTACGAATCAACTTCACTTTGGCTCTTCCCAAAACTGAGTACCAGACATGTTTTCACACATTACCGACGTGTGGATCAACATCAGTTATTTATGATAATACAATCAAGAGACCTCTGACCTTTCTCAGAACACCAAGGAGAAAACCTTTGACTTGAAATATATTTTTGGGGCGTTTAAATAGAAGTGTTGGGGTGGGGGCGCCCTAAGCTCAGTTGGTAGGGCGTCCCCCCCCCATGGGCCTCGGCCAGCAGCGGACCCGGCTTCGATTCCAGCCCGCGGCCGTTCTCTGCATAGTCTGGCTTGACCACTTCCGCCAGCGTCTATTAAGCGCTGGCGTCGGCAAACAACGCTACGCCTCCATTGGCTGCTTCCCGGGGTTAGCCCCGCCGTAGATGATTGTGATTGGTTTAAAGAAATAAAAACAGGCCAGCCCAGTTTCCCCCCCGAATAGACGGCTCTAAACGGAGTGCTTCCAGACCATACTACTTGCTGTAGTTTGGTCTGGCTTTGCGAGACTATTCTCTGCATGTCACTCCCCTCTCTGCCCCATTTCAACTCTGTCTCTACACTATCAATAAAGCATAAAAATACCAAAAAAATATCTTTAAAAAAAAAAGAAGTGTTGGGTTAATAAATATCTTTATCGTCAGCTGAGCCAGTGAGGTAGAATCCCACCAATGCTGCTCATTTGCCTCCTGTATACATTATCACTCTAAACAACTTCTAACTTATAATAATAATAATTGATTGGATTTATATAGCGCTTTTCAAGGTACTCAAAGCGCTTTACAGGGTTCCAGGTTCAATTCTTTCACACACAGTCAACTTATGGATCTAATAGTTCTTCTCTAATTTGTCCAGGTTTTAGAATCCATCTCTGAAACTTCTGCCAGTGAAGGTCAATCTAATGTCAGGTGCCTGGAGGCGATTTTTTTATTTTTTTTTCATCTCCGGTCGTATTGAGTATAACAGGGATATGGTTTCTGAAAAGACGTTGCCGGTGAGTTTTTTTCAAATGTAATTTTTGAATTGCTTTTAGCACCACAGATTAGGTTTTCTGTCGACACCATTGCATTTGTTCTGTCTGCAGAAATATTAGAGGCAAAAGCCGAGTGCTTAAAGGTGCAGTGTGTAATATGACATCATCAAGAAAGTTATACAAAGTTCTAGAATGCAACACTCCCTGGGTAACCCCAACCCTTTCGAATAATAACAGAAGCTACAGTGGCCTTCAAGGACAAGAACAATTCTAAATTTCAAACAATGCACCTGATGACATTCCAACTATGACACTTCCAAAATGGTGGTGACAAGCTTTGGTCCAAAATATGGAGAAATATGGACATATATGAGACCCTTTCTAAGGAAAAAAATAATAATTAAAAAAAAAATGTTCAGCTATTATGCACTAAATTAAATGTACTTATGGATATTATAATTACTTTCTACAAAATCTGCTAGGAAATAAAACCCAAAATTCTACACACTGCAGGTTTAAAATCAAAACTATCAGCGTGGTAGATGTGGGTAGAGAGAAGATTTTGAAAAATAAACCTGGGTGAAGCCAAACCTTAACAAAATGCAAGTAAAGCATATACCATGACGATAGGCAGTTTGAATCCCAGGATGGATAAGATGAAAAAGTGTGCTCCAAATCCACAAGATTTAAAAGTTGACAAACCATAAGGAGTGACAATGAGAATGTCATTGTGTCTTGACTTTTTTTTAAAAGGTAACGCTTTGGTTGCATCTCCTTTAAAAGAAAAAAGCATATTGTAGTGTCCTTGAATGCACCCCAATGTAAGAATTGTCAAAACAGTCAGGGCCTGAATGCAAATGAACCAAAAATTACAAAAGAAATTAAAGGGAATATAGAAACATTTGGTTGGTCATGATTCCCTGATGAAAAAAATATATAAGTTCAATGATAATCAGAGTATCGGAAAACAACAATTCATGGGCTGAAAACATGCAAAACCACCTATCTTCTCCTCTTCACTGAACAGAGTTGCGACAGGCAGAGATTGCTCTGAATATGTGCGTGTGTCCTACTGAGAAAACCATTTATTGAGACGTAAGTGTGACTAAATATATCACAAGAAGAAAGTAATTGGGGACATCAAAGGCACAAAGGACCCTGGGTAATTTAATGTGACAGCAACACACACACACACACACACACACACACACACACACACACTTGACTGAACTTGACCTTTTCCATCCTCCTTCCTTATCCAGTACATGTAAGTTAATGTGCTGCATGTTGCACCTTCTACAGCAGAGGGTCACTCAGCACCATCTGCCCGGGTTAAACACAACTGCACTGATCAGCATTTTCTGACATTTTGAGGCCTGGACTTTTTAACTTTATCAGCGTCATGAAGGGACCAACATTGGTATCAGCATTTTGGTACCACATTTTGATAAGGCATCCTCTATGAAGGCCCCTTTAAGTTTTAATACATCATCTACAAATGGGTTGTTTTGATCAGTTCTTAGCCATTGATACATTTATATCTGCGTTGCCAGGTTGTAAACTATCTCATTGGCAGGTGTTTGTCCTTCCAATTGTATAATAATGCAATTATAAATGTTGGTAATTCATTGATAAATACCCCCCTAAAAATGGGGGTTTTGGGGGCGCCCTTAACTCAGTTGGAAGGGCGTCCCGTCCCGTCCCCCCCCCCATGGGCCTCGGCCAGCAGCGGACCCGGGTTTGATTCCAGCCCGTGGTCGTTCTCTGCATGTCACTCTCCTCTCTGCCCCATTTCACCTCTGTCTCTATCAATAAAGCATGAAAAATGCCAAAAAAAAAATCTTAAAATGAAAAAATGGGGGTTTAATAATCAAGTCCAGGTTGTCTGAATATTCTCAGTAACTAAATTTGTTTGGCCAACTTCACGAATAGACCAGCTGCTTCCCGTCTGCATCCATCTTATCTCCATTAACAAGGCCAAAGTGACTGAGTTTTCCCCTTCCATAGAATGTACATTTCATTAAAGGTGCTGTAAGCAGAATGGTTCTTTTAGCTAACTTCCTGTCAGTTAGCAGTCCCCTCGCTCGTCCCTACGTCGCCACATTAATGCACTGCGGTCTTCAAGCAGCGAGTTATCTAGCATCATCTCAGATCCATAAGTGTGATAAAACATGATAAAAACCATCAAAACAGACATTGGGAAGGATTTTTACCTGCTCCACCATTGTAGGCGCATAAACATTCACCCATCTGTTGCTCTGGCGTGCACCGGCAGTGAGACCATGAGTGAGACGGGTGTCGGTTTGTAGCGTTCTCTCTTGTGATTGGATAAAAATTTCGGGATCCTCCAACAAGTTTATTTGCCGATTACATGCAAAGCAGCTGACTGAGAGATCGGCTTTATGAAACGCGCACATTATGTAAGTGATCACTGTATGAATAAAGAGCGATTTTACACTTATATTAACATAAATAAATCGCTTACTTCACCTTTAACTACAATCTCCACAATGTGTCACACTTACACATGTCCATCTACAACTAGTGTTAATTGCACACTTTAGATATGGATCTCTCTGCACAATTGTACTTCTCCTCTTTTTTTTAAATAGACATTATCACATAGTTCTACCTTATAATATTTTATTGCACATTTTCTATTTATATTCTTGACGTGCCTTTATGTTCTCTATGTTTATGTAAATGTGATGTTTATTGTGTGCGCAATCAGACAACAACAACTTCCTTGTATGTGTGAATGTACCTGGCAATAAACATTGATTCTGATTCGTATTATGAAATAACTGCACTTGTTTTTGACCTTGTTTTAAAGTGGTTGCCGCGTTCCCAAACCTCATCCATCAACTTGGTGGCCAAATCCAAGAAACATAACATCTCTAAACTGGAATTCCCCTTGAAGTATTTGCTAATTAATCTAAGATCTAATTGTGTGGGAAACCCAATTTGGTCTTTTTCAGCCGCATCCCAAACTCCAAAACCCACTCAAGCCCGGGGAAGAGCTAAACTGGAACACCAAAGTGCAGAAAGCCGGGAAACTTTTTTTTTTTTTTCTCTCTCTCTCTCTCTCTTTATGAAGCGACGTTTTACTCCACTGTACTCACAGAGGCTCCACTGTTTGGTGCCCAGTAAGGCAAGCGGAGGGGCCCCTTAGCTTTCCTCTACAAAATGGGAGCAAAAAAAACACAACAACCCCTTTTATTCAGCTGTTTGGACCTGCCATCTGAACAGCGGCTTGTCATTAAATTAACATCACAGCAGGCGCGCGCCCTGGCCCTTTGCTTCCCCGGCGCATTGTGGTGCATTCGGGGGGAAACTCATTCTTTCAGGGGGATACCAGGTCAAAAAGCAGGGGTGGTATAGACCCGACCCAGCAGCCTTTGGCGTTGAGGAATGGGAACGGTCGCTGTGCCACTGTTTTCGGTCCTCGCGAGGGGGGAGTGTTGAGAGGGGACAACCTTTTAATCCCTGGCAGCCGTGGAGGACAGAGACAGATTTGCTTTTCTTGTTTTTGATGTTGTGCCACTTTCTCTAGCCATATCCACCCCCTCCAGGACGGGACTGTAGCCCACACCAAAGCCCCGAATCACGCTTGAGGCTGCTAGACATTTGACTACAGTGATGCTGTGGCTCTCTGTTGGCCCACATCTTAGGCTCATGTGTGGTGCACCTGCTACCATAAGTTCCCCCAATGGCTTTCCAGTACAAAGATTTGTATGGTAGTAGTGCTCTGCCCGGATCATTCACCAAAACAGTAAATTAGCTCCAGAGCGTCACTGAAAGTGTTTAAATAAGACGAAAGCTAAATTATTTGTCAAGACAGAAGAGTTGAAGCCAGGTGTTCCATTTCGAGGAAAATCGAAAAAAGCTTGACAAATAAAATGAATGTAATGGTCCAATTCAAACAGTTGGGTCTTGGGCTGCGACCTGTGTGAATGGGTTCATCCATTTGAGTCAGCCAATTCTCTCTGCTTCAAAGAAAACAAACAAACAGCCCCAGCTCCCCAGAGGAATAAAGAGAGAGAGAGGACTCCTACAATCAAATAAAAGGGGAAGTTTAAATGCCAGTAGTTGATAATAATTTACAGATTTTGTTTTGTAACACAATATATAAGAGTGAGCCTCAGGCCTTTGATATCAGTCTCTTTTACTGTAAATCAACAATATTTTATCGTTGGGTTTGGATCCGATAGCGAGGAATGTGTCCAAAAGATTATTTTTTCAAGAAAGATTGAATCATTTTGAGATAGTAGAAATGTTTGCGTTGTAACTTTGTAGTTTCCAACATTCATCTATTTATTCTGCTTGTCTACCCGGCCGCGCGTTCCACAACCTTTTTCCCGAGCACATACTGTACCTATGGCTCTTCCCTGAGGGATTCTCTCACACTTCTGGGGTCAGCGAGCTATGCATCATTAGCCATTGGGTCAGACCACCTTCAAACGGGGGACACACATTGTGCATCTTTACCGGGTGCCTGAATCACTTCAACTGACTTCTTCAGCAGTGGCCAATGGCTTGATTGGTTTGCTCTGTGTGTTTTGTTCTGCTTTATGCTACAATGTCTTGTGTTGAGTACAAATGCCCATCATGATCGACCCATCACATGTGCAAACACACTTGAGGTTCCATGTTTGGTGCCACATAATGTCATAACGTTTTCCATTTCTGCAGCAAAATATGTCTCACTTACAGACGCCTGTCTTGTGTCGTTCCCGTCTCCCTCATGAGCTTTTAATCATGACTTCTGCTAAATAGATTGCAGATGGAGAAAATATCGAAAAAGCTTTCCACATTTGTTTTCCCTCTAACTTTTAAATTTAGAGTTCTACCGTATATCATCCTTCATTCCTAATAATAGTCCATGTATAATATCACTGACAACACATATGTTTTATCACTGTCTTAGCTATTATTCAAAACTATATTGTTTATTGAAAGAATACGCTTCCATTGCTGCGTCTCTGCTTTCATATCCACTGCATTTTGTGTCTCCTCTCTATGTGACCACCTTGTTGCTCAAACAAGGGGCAGCATAGACCAGTGGGCAATCAGGTTGGAAAGGCTACTGAAGCAAAAGAGGTCAGATGGGCGAATTGACCAAAACTGAAAAAAACAAACGTCTTTTTGTTCCAATAACGTTGTCTACGCATGACGGGCCCTCGGGGGCATGTCGCAGGAGGACAACTTTCCTTCTTTTTGAAGTCCAAAATACATCATGCAAAAAAAATCTCTCTCCGTGATCCTCCCAAATGTGAAACCCATTGTGAAGAACCAAAGCTCTTATGGCGTCTGTCTCTGTGAATAGACCACTCATGTAAATGTGCTACTGTAGCATTTGTCACGCTGGAGCGACAGGCCACTGGCTTGGAAGCTTTTGACTGTCTGGTCTTATCTGTGCAGCCCCACTCTTTAATCGTGTTGCGTCAGAACTGTATCAGACACAAAGACGTGTCTCCCGGGAGCGTCTGTCTGATGAGAGGCAAAGCAGCAGACGGATGGCAGTAAGGAGCGGGAGGCCGGACAATGACAGGGTGTGTGTTGTTAAAGACCCAAGGCGCTTTTAAATGAGCTGGTTTGGGTTTTAAAGAAGTGTGTCTGAATTCATCAGAAAAAGTCAGGAGTTTTTGCCGGTTACTCAAAACATGCGTCCTCTAGTTGTTTGTCCTCTGGCTTGTTACAGGATACAGAGGTGAGCCAGTTGGGAGCCAGTGGCTAACTTGAGTTTTTCTTAAAGGTGGAGTCAGCGATTCTGGAGAATGCTTTTTTTCAAGATCACTTCTTGTCAAAATCAGTGAACATCTCCTCACCATCCGCAGTATGTATTTACTGTAGGTGTGAGCTCCTTCGGCCTTTGTTTACGTACATGCATCTCGTGTATTTTGACAAAAAGAGTTCTTCAGATTCGGTGACCCCATCACACAAGTACCCTCCAACATGAAGTAACATCATAAGGTAACTTAAATAGAAATGCGTTATCATTATAAAGAAAGAGGCTCTGATACGGTTCCATTTTGTTTTTATTGTTTCTTGTCATTGAACATGAATACTGAATCGATGCAATTGATGACCAGGTCAAACGTAAACAGCTGACACCAGGGTTTGCAGATATGAACACTTGAGATATCGAGCTACTGTACTGCAGACACAATACTCACTACAAACCACATTACAGAGACATTGCTATCGTGTGTGGAGACTATGAAGATCAAGAGATTACACGGGATACTTTGCAGATATGTTAGCATGTTGGCGTGCTAGCATGGCAGAGTGCTTTTGGGTTGATGCGGGTTGTGGTCCAACTGGAAGGTCTCAGAGCTTCATTCCCGGATGTAAATCCGTGTGCACATGACGTCATCAGCCCCAAAGATCTGGAGGAAACAAAAAGATCATTCTGCATTTTAGAACCATGAGAGTGATCGGTTTATAAAGCCCAATCTTCCAGAGTTGTAAAATCTGGTTTTCAAGAGATTTGTGAAACCTCTGTTCAGTGTTCTGGCATCTGGAAAACATTCAAATAAATGGACCTGTTTTTCAGACTGGACATGCTGAATTGTAATTTATGTTTCACTGCTACCTGGAAAAAAAAACGCAAACCCAATCAACAATGAAAGTTCCAGGGCGCCCTTAGCTCAGTTGGTAGGGCGTCCCCCCCATGGGCCTCGGCCAGCAGCGGACCCGGGTTCGATTCCAGCCCGCGGTCGTTCTCTGCATGTCACTCCCCTCTCTGCCCCATTTCAACTCTGTCTCTACACTATCAATAAAAAGCATAAAAATGCCAAAAATATATATTTAAAAAACAAAAAAACTATGAAAGTTCCCTGCATGAGCGGTTGATTTCAGTTTAAGCCCCTCCCCAACACTTTCCTAGTCCTCATGTAATGATTGGCCAGGTGTGTGGAAGTTAGACAAGGCATGAATGTCTTCAAGTATAGAGACTTCCAAGTGTACACCCGTATCCCCATGTGTACGGATGATCAAGCAAAGTCTACTAATACATGGGAAAAAAATAAAGTGTGTGTGGCCATTCTTATCAGATTTAAACACTGTTGCTTTTAGACTTGGCCAAAATAAAGTTTGTAAGCCTAAAGAAAAATTCAAAAAGTGTCAAGAAAATCCTGTCATGAAGCAACGTTCTATGTGTCGCAGTGAAAATTGTGCCCATCAATCTAGGTCACACTCCAAACTGTTGATGATGAAACCATAAGAAACTGCTTAATGAGGGATTTATGCTTCCCTTTATTGCACAAGCTTGAAGTGATTCAGCCTAATCTTCTGATGTGCCATCATTTTACATTTTTATTTCGGTCTCGATGTTGCGAGAAACATCCACACGACTTTGCCCTTAATGTGTTTCCAGACTAAACCAATTAAACGGATCATGCAAATCGTATGGAAATGTGCCCCACTTACAGTGTGAACTGCCACAGACAATCAGACCATTGCTTTATGATTGCTAAGTCCTCTTGCAGGAGCTTTGCAATTGTTTGGCGGTGTCTGGGGGCTTTTTTTTGGAAACCGATAGATATGACTCACATTCAGACATTGTTAGTTTTCGTCTTTGTCTGTTTTCCAGTAGCTTGTCCCCAACATACAGAGGTTATCTGGGTGCAAAAAGATGACAACGTTTTCTTTTTCTAGAGAGCCTTAAAATCTTCCCTGATTGGAATGATTAAGTTATACTTAATAAGAGTCACATGCTGAATAATGCATTTGATGTTATTCCCAGACTACTGTCAAGAGATATTTGGTTGATTTGTTCGATTGGCAGGCGAGTTAATGAGATTGCATATTTACAAATGTGTGGGTATATAAGAGCTTCATCGCAGTCAAATATTGATACAAATATTATATGTGTTTTTAGAACTAACATCAGCAGCAAGTTTATTTTGTGTTAAACATGTTCTAGTCATGGTCTAGTTTTGAGTTTTGGCTGATGGTACCGTTTGCTGTTACAAGTCATTTCTTTTTTTTTTTTTTTTTTTTTTTTTATGCTTTATTGATAGTGTAGAGACAGAGTTGAAATGGGGCAGAGAGGGGAGTGACATGCAGAGAACGACCGCGGGCTGGAATCGAACCCGGGTCCGCTGCTGGCCGAGGCCCATGGGGGGGACGCCCTACCAACTGAGCTAAGGGCGCTCCCGCAAGTAATTTCTAATCATCAGAGGAAGTTTGTTTCATTAACATTTAAAAGTTCCTCTTGTTCTCTTTAAGTAACATATTAACGTAATGTTCTAAAGGGGAGGGTTGGGATTTGAACCCATGGTGCCTTTGAGTTTTTTGACTGGATGGAGGCATCTTCACCAATCAAAGTGATCATTACACCAACCCTATCTAGCTGCTGTTGCGCCAAAACTAGGCCAGTTGTCCAAGGTGAACGATGACAAGATTTACTTGTTAGTGTTGTTATGGCCACAAATACAACTTGCATGCACTGGAGAACCAAACTCATATTGTTTACCCTTCATCTGTCAACTCTAGTAGATAACATGGGCGGCGATTGTGGCTCTGCGTGGCTTTTAGAAGTAGATACTGCTTAGAAAAAGTCCCTACATGCTGCTGTGCCACTGTGTCTATCTGCAGGTTGTTTGATGGTGTGACAGTGGGGAGGAATGAGGTGAGAAGAGCAAAGAAGCTCAGGGACTTTGTGCTGCATGTTGTCAAAGTTCGCCCCAGATCAATCTCCATCAGTCCACGAATGCTTCAGCCCCCCTCCCCCCCAGGGAAGGCAGACTTAAGTATGGCAACCCATTCTGCCGCGTTCCACTTCAACTGCGTCGGAGTTAAGAGTCTGAAATTTGAAATGGAACGCCCCCCGAAGTCAGAGATCCTACTTGAAAACTGAGAAAAACCTTGCTGACCCCGAGTTCAACATTCAACATGGCTGCTCATCACATGAACAGCAGTGAACAACACTTTGATAATATACAATTTTAGCTCTTCTGTATATTATTTGTGTCACATTAAATCGCCTGTACACATGGTACTGCTCAGAATACATACCAAAATATATTGCTCACAATGGCTAACCCGAGGTGATTCCTAAAGGCTTCTTGTAATGTCCCAGTTGTGCTACTGGAACGCGGGCAACTATTTCAAACAATTTCAAACCTACTGTCTTCTTCCCAGCACTTGTGGCTTCTGGCTGTTAATATAAAGCTTCGCAAACATCCTGTGATTTACTTCTTTCGGCATGTAAAACCTTTAATTCATTTGTTTAAAGCGTTTTGACTTTTGGACCTTCTTTCCAAAAGTTCCTGGAGGACCGACAACAGAGCAAAGCGTGGGAGCGTTGAAAAAGCTTGTTGTTGAATCCCTGAGAACTGTAGCTCGCCCCGGTCCATTGGTCCCGGACTGCTCCCCTGCACATCGTTGGAGGGGCTTTAGACCCCCATTGACATCTGCCCACAATAATCTGTCTAAGTACAGGGGGGTATTACTGCGATGTCAGCCTAGCAGCTCCCCTTGTTCTCCGTTGGAATCTCTCCACGGGGAAGTTGAAAGCTCGGCTGCTCCTTGGGAAAGAAGACTCTCTCATTTTGCTTTGCGGAGGAATCTCCCGGGAGACTTCATACACTCCCTGCCTCGTTTCATTTAACATTTCTCAAGCAGAGTACACTGGCTGCCTTCGAAGAATCCCATCTTAATGCATCTGATGTCTTCAAGAGTCCCCATGAGAACAAGCTACGTATACAGACCGACCATACAGATTAGCCACCTCAGTCAGATCACACTCTCTCTATGTACTCAGTAGTAACATACAGGTTAAGTTACTTCTTGTCCTGTCTTTGTTGAGCTAAGCAAATGAGAGTTTGTTAATCTACCGAACTTCCGAGCTTCTGTCTTTGTAATGGTGGTGATCTATTAAGAGGCTTTCAGTGAGATGAAGAGTCATGGCTGTGTGCTCACCAGTGTCAGCTCATCTCCGTTCAGCTCTCGGGTCCAGAAGGTTTTGGGGCCGTCACCTTCCACCAGAGTCTGCTGACAGCGGATCTTGGTCTCCGTCTCCCAGGTAGCGAGGCTCTGAAGACAGGGCAGGGCAACAAGGTGCGAGGGTCAGTATAAAGGATTACATTATGGTTAACATATATATATATTTTTTTTTAAAGATATTTTTTGGGCATTTTTATGCTTTATTGATAGTGTAGAGACAGAGTTGAAAAGGGGCAGAGAGGGGAGTGACATGCAGAGAACGACCGCGGGCTGGAATCGAACCCGGGTCCGCTGCTGGCCGAGGCCCATGGGGGACGACGCCCTACCAACTGAGCTAAGGGCGCCCCATGGTTAACATCTTGAGTGAATTAATACCAGCATCAGGGATAGGTGTGGTCAGAACTGTTTAACTTCTATCACTTTTTCCCGGGTTCAACATGAAAATGTGCTGTTTTCTCAAAGTGAGGTCAATTAGGACATTTATTTTTTATTTTTTTCATTTTGGTCTGAAAGAACTTCCCTGGTTTGCACAAAGCTGGGACCTCAACCCCATCGAACACCTTCAGAATGAACTGGAAGATCTTCTTGTCGGACCTAATCACCCAAACAAATTTGATTAAAAAACTCTAATAAATGGGTGGAGGCCATTATAGTAGCAGATTACTGCTCTTAGTTTTGGAGTGGGATGTTCAATGACAGACTTTTGGCCATGTATTTCACATCCTACTGAACATATTCATCCATGACCTGACCTCCATGAACAGAGCGATATGATATCATAAGTCAGTGACCACGGAGTAGAAATTAAAACTTTAAATCGTCTTAGCACTTTGGTCAGCCGGGGTCGCCGCCGTCTGATAATTCGCTTCAATAATATTTCAAGTGACTTCAACAGGATTAGTCAGACTTTTGACCTCAGGACTAATTGTTCCTGAAGTAATTTGCTCAAATTGCCTGTCAGAGAGTCGAGGATTTATAAAGGATCAGGACCTCAGTGGTGCTACTTTGTGTTAATGGTTTCATTGATTGAAGATGTATTGCTAAAGCTGCTAGCTCTAGCTACGTATTTGATGAACAAATATTAGAGTTGTATCAATCCTCTCAGCCAATAAAGTGAAACAAGAATGTGTATACGCTTATTTCCCTTAAAAAAAGCCAAACTTTTCATATATTTGCCATTTAAGTTTCCGAATCAAATCTTAAAGGTGAAGTAAGCGGTTTATTTATGTTACTATAAGTGTTAAATTGCACTTTATTCATACACTGATCACTTACATATTGTGCGCGTTTCATAAAGCCGATCTCTCAGTCAGCTGCTCTGCATGTAATCGGCAAATAAACTTATTGAAGGATCCCGAAATTTTTATCCAATCACAAGAGAGAACGCTAACAACCAACACCCGTCTCACTCATGGTCTCACTGTCGGTGCACGCCAGAGCAACAGATGGGTGAATGTTTATGCGCCTACAATGGCAGAGCAGGTAAAAATCCTTCCCAATGTCTGTTTTGATGGTTTTTATCATGTTTTTTCACACTTATGGATCTGAGATGATGCTAGTGTTTATTAATGTACTCATTAATGTGGTGACGTAGGGACGAGCGAGGCGACTGCTAACTGCGGTAACTGACAGGAAGTTAGCTGAAAGAACCATTCCGCTTACAGCACCTTTAATCCAAAGATTTATTTCCTCTTAAATGCTGGCGGCTTCAAGTTGCTCTCTGACTCTGATGATGTTATCCCAACCAGCTGAAATCTGTTTTCTCTCTCAGTAAAGCCAGCTGTATTTTCCTTTGCAATAAGTCATCAGCATGGAACTTATATCCAACTCAAGCAAAACATCTACATCAAACATAATATAAATCTGCACAGCCCTGTTATTTTAACATTTTCTCCCTTGATTTTCTTGGACATTCGTAGTGTTTCTTATTGACAATTTGTTTGACGATTTCTATGATTTATTTTCTTTTTATAACACCCCACTTCTCGGTATTGGATGGAGCAGCAGCCTCAGTTTTCTCCGAGGCAAATGTTGATCACCATATCAAAGGTAAGGAAAGCTATCATGGATCCCCGCGGGCTGCCGTCCACAGTCTTTGCCAAGCTGAACAACAGCGGGGCTTTTCCACAGCTCTCCCTCCAAAGTTTTTTTTTCTTTCTTAAATCTAATAAAGGCAGAGAGTCGATTAGCTACGGCTCCACTTTAACTTCAGCAGCGGTCTTAGCTTTCTGACTCGGATGGATTTTCTCTCATTCTCTCTCTTGCACATTAAGTCACAGACAAATTCTCACACGTAGTCTTTCTCTTCCAAGTAAACACACCGCAGCCTGTGCACACACACACATCTGAGAGCAGTACAAATTCATCCTGCTTTTCCTCTCTTAACTGTTTACTTATCAGAGCATCTGCTGCCTTTGGCTTTTGTTCAATCTCTCATAGTTTCAGCTTCTCTTTTGTCTCTTATCGGACACAAACAGTGGGTCTTAAAAAAAGTAGGACAACATCTCATTTCCTGCTTGATTTAAAAAATGTGACGCTGGATTTTACAAAAAATTTTCCAGAGCCCGAAATAGCCACCTAACTCCATCTTGGTCTCTTCTCTTCCCACAGTTTGATCACATTATCAGTGTTTGCTCATCACTTTCCCGGCTCATGCTTTAACCCCCCCCCCCCCCCCAACCCCTCCAGGACAACAGCTGCTCTTTATCAAATCAACTCATATCGAACCAAGTGACAAACTCCACATCTGAGTGGGGAGGACACATCACAGAAGTGCCTTGAGCAGCGCTTTCACTGATACGCCCTTTGCACCGTCTGCAACTAAATAATCTGACAGTATAAAAACTTCTTCAGTGATTGATGGGTTTCCAGAAGAAGCTGTTGTTCCCAAATAGTCTTTCCACTTCTTGTGATACGTATAATTCTTTTAAAATGTTTCCATTAAAGACAAGATTTAAAGGGATCGTTTGAGGACATATTTGTTTGAATGGAAGTTGTATGCGGCACCGTTGGACAAAAGTTTTTGTGACCAGCTCCTAAGGAGGAACTGGCGGTGCGGGCATTTTTTTAGGAAGCAAGTGAAAGAGAGACTGCAGGCAGCGCTCCGGTGGTGTAGTGGATAGAGCGCGTACCATGTTGGCTCCGGCCTTCGTTGCAGTGGTCGTGGGTTCGAATCAGACCCGTGGACCTTTACTGCAGGTCATCCCCCCTCTCTCTCTCTCTCCCCATTTCAACTCTGTACTATCTAATAAAAAAAATAATAATAAAAAAAAGAGAGACTGTAGGATACTTTGCGATGAGGTAATGTATTTGTATGTGACTATGTATGATTAATAATTGTAATATGACAATGGTGAAACTAAAAGTATGTCTCCAGATGGGTTAAAAGACTCCATATGTCGAAGTCTTTTTTGCCATCAAGTGACATGCTTTGTCGTACTCTGGGAAAATAAGCATACAGTACGTGTTCAGATGAAGATGTCGCTGTATCACAGACGCGTTCATTTCTCAAACTTATTATTCAGCAAAAACTAGTTTGTCTGAGAGCTTTCTCGGCCTAAACCCCTCCATCCATCAGAGCAGGTTCCTCATCATCTCATTATGACTTCCACTCTGCCCTAAAGCCCCTGTCTGGTGTCTGTTTCACTGATGTCTCTGAGGCTCCGACATGAAGCGACTTATCCTTTCTTTATATGTCCATGGACTTATCACTTTCTCCTCAGTGAGAAGTGAGAAGAGTCAGCCATGATCCCAGCGCGCTCACACAGATTAACTGGAGCTTTTTAACCTTGTGGCGGTGTGTTAATCAGCCCTTTGCTCTCTGCCAGGCACAGATCAGCGTGTAATCCCTTTAAACACAGGGGCAGCCCGCCTCAGCCAAAACCCACTTCGGGCTCTGTGTGCCAACCACCACTGCCACTGCCATCGCCACCTGAGAGCCCGCCAACACCCCACACTGCAAACCCCCTTCGGCCCATGTGGCAGGGGGACAGTGGGCGCCACCTCCAGCAGGTTAAGCTTCTTATCTCCTGTGTATGATTGGCACACAAGAGCAAAATGTGGGGTTGGTGTTGAGAGGCAACTTATTCGGTTAAAAAAAATTACAAAATAATAATTGTAGGCTACTATTAAAAAAATTGTTCAACAAAGTCTCAAACAAAGTTCATTTTATGTGGGAAACAAATGAATCGGACAAGTTAACCTACACTTGAAACTGCACTTTTATTTGGTGTGCAAACAAATCCTCAAATATCCATACAAATGTGTGGGCCAACATTATCATTCATTTGGAGTTGTCACCCAGTGAATGTAACTCCAAAGTTCACAAAATATCTATGTATAAGATGATGAAGGCCTCTTAAAAGTGTCTCTAACCTCAAAGTCTTTCTTTCTATTTTAGTCTAGAGAGCGTCAAAATGCAGACAAAAAAAAAAAAATGCTGTGATGCTGATGCTCAAACCCAAACAAGTGTCTGTGGTAAATGTGTGGTGACAAGTGGACTGGTCGCCCTCGTAGCAGAGAGGCGTCATGTGGCAAAAAGCTCTGCCCAGTACCCAGCATGCCCCAGGGCACAGACAGAAGGAGGCACGCTGTCTCCTGGGATCTGAAATAGGTCACGTTGTCTCTCCCCTGACTGCAACATGTAGTTCAGACCATTGAAAAGGGTAACAACGAAAATCTGTATTTTAGATTTTAGCTGTTTAATTCTTTTCATGTGAATATATTCATTCAATGTATCTTGTTGGTGGCTGTAATAAAGACACAAACACACTGATCAAACCCTAATGAGTTCTGCACTGCCCAATCCCAGAAGGACATTGTGGTTTCCATAAAACACATTTCTCAAATTTCTTAAACTTTGGGGCGGCTGAATTGTTTTTGACTTAAAGTAGTGCATGCATCCAAATTACACATATTTTCCTTCCCATGTGCAATATTTCCTCTCCACAAGAATGAACATCACAGCTGTCTGCCGCCCAACTAGCTGTTTGAGGTGATTAGGGGGAATTCTCTGTTTTCATTTGAGAGTAGAATCAGAAGCTGTCCGTCCATTTTGGTGAGAAAACTTAGAAACAATGCAATATCCAGTTAAAGGGTGGTCATCTCTAATGCAACCCAGTCTCCGGAGAAAAACGTCCTCAGAGAACTCTTCCGCAAACGATGCTCTAATGACCATGATAGGGCAAAAGAGTCAGACCAACAGCTTTGAATGGTTAGGGTTAGGGTACAAATTGATTATCCACTATGTATATTTGAATCCCATTAAGTCCCATGAAGAGGGTGTGTATATAATCTATCTTCAATTTTGTAGCATTTCTCCTGATGTGAAGGAACTTTGAAATCCCGTATAGAGCTCAACATGTGTTAAGGAAACTTGACAAGTTCTAGTGTGAATGTCAGAAACTTCCCATTCTGCATCAATTATGCAACTCTCCTCTGCAGCCTGTTCCCCATGACAACGTGTACATACTGTCTTCTTTTATCTGAAGGTTATGATTCGCACGTATGGAGGGCAGGGTGGGTGGCATGCTAATGTGAGAGACTGTCCTGGTTTCCATCCTCTAGCAAGACAAGTGTATACCAGCTCCAGGCTTTCCAGATTTAAAAAAAAAAAAACTAGACTTACTGCCTTGAATTGTAGATCCATAGTATTCAAGTATTCACTTATTGAGTGAACTTATATTACTATTAAGATAGGGAGAAATAATTTTTTTTAATTTTTTTTTATGCTTGCATGTTTTTGTCGTCTCCTTTTCCATCCATTAGTGAGAGAGGAGAAGACTGGGTGGATGACATGTTGGTGTTGTTTACCCGCTGTGTCCTCATGTCACCGAACAAGACTCTTTTCTCTGTCCTTAGTTGCTATATGCGATAAACAGATGTCAGTGTCTGGACCTTTAATTGCAGAGTATATCTTGTTAACCTACATTGACCCAGTGGCACTCAGCATGTTTCTGTCGTGACAATGCATCTCTAAATTCTCCAACTTTGGCTCCCTTCATTGTGTTGGAACAATAACATTGTTTGAGTGAATAGAGTATTATTACTCTTACATTTTTCTTTTCAACAACAGCACATGGAGATGTTTTTAAAAAGATTTTGGGAAAAGAGTCTGAGGATTTGTGTATGAGGATACAATATAAAACACCTCCTATGTCTTTATAACATCAACAAGTGGCCAATACATACAGAAATTAATCTTGAGAAGTGTGAAGATAATTATAAGGGGCGGCAGTGGCGAAGTGGGTAGGGAGATTGCCTCTGGTGTGCAGGGTCGGTGGTTCGATCCCCCGTCTCCCCGCCACATGTCGAAGTGTCCCTGAGCAAGACACTGAACCCCAAATTGCTCCCGATGGTTCAGAGAGCGCCTTGCATGGCAGCTTCTACCATCGGTGTATGAGTGTGTGTATGAATGGATGAATGTGGTAAGATATGTAAAGCGCTTTGGGGCTGAGAAAATCGGCTAGAAAGCGCTATATAAGTCAAGTCCATTTACCATTTACCATAAGAGTCGAGACAAGGCTTAAATCGAAGGAGATTTTTTTTTTAATGCTTTGACACAAATGGAAGTCACAGATGGTGGAGGATCGGCTGAAAGTGAATGTGATCGTAATTCGCTCACACATTATCTGGCTGAACAATCAAGCTGACTCCTACACTTTATCTGATTGAGCAACGACATATTTATTACACGGGTTACGTAAATGTCTAAGATCATATCAGACGTGTCTAAGAAATAAGATACTCTTATTACACAACCTTGATGTCAGACTTTGCACACTTTTTTCCTTATTTCAAAGTCCTAAACTCCGGCATTATACGATATTTTACCTTTGTGTTTATGATAAGGTCTATTAGACGGGTATTTTTGCAGTATGAAAGGTGAAGTAATCGGTTTATTTATGTTAATATAAGTGTTAAATCGCTCTTTATTCATACAGTGATCACTTACATATTGTGCGCGTTTCATAAAGCCGATCTCTCAGTCAGCTGCTCTGCATGTAATCGGCAAATAAACATATTGGAGGATCCCGAAATTTTTATCCAATCACAAGAGAGAACGCTACAAACCGACACCCGTCTCACTCATGGTCTAACTGCCGGTGCACGCCAGAGCGACACATGGGTGAATGTTTATGCGTCTACAATGGCGGATAAAAAAAAATCCTTCCCAATGTCTGTTTTGATGGTTTTTATCATGTTTTTATCACACTTATGGATCTGAGATGATGCTAGATAACTCGCTGCTTGAAGACCGCAGTGCATTAATGTGGTGACGTAGGGACGAGCGAGGGGACTGCTATAACTGCAGTAACTGACAGGAAGTTAGCTAAAAGAACCATTCCGCTTACAGCACCTTTAATAATGTGCTCCAAAAATGTACCTTGATGTTCCTGGAAAATAAAAGATACAATGCAAACATGTCTGCTACTTTCCAAACCAGTGTAGGCGCTCTGACACACATCAGGATAAGAGAAGCCCCCTCCAATCCCATCTCAAGCTGCCCTTAATCCAGCTGCACAGACGTGACGGTGATACCAATGGATCAAACTGGCAAGGAGGTGTTCATTTTTC
Organism: Ammodytes marinus; assembly: GCF_949987685.1. NCBI lineage: Eukaryota > Metazoa > Chordata > Actinopteri > Uranoscopiformes > Ammodytidae > Ammodytes > Ammodytes marinus. The sequence continues at coordinate 5,134,181 of NC_137234.1, forward strand.
AACCAACCCTTGAAGGGATAGTTTATTCCCGGTAAAGGGTTTTTACTGGGAGTTTTTTCTCAGCTGAGCTAAGGGTGTAAGGGCAGGGTGTCATATTGTATCATATTGTATGAAATGTAAAGCCCACTGAGGCAAATGTATTTGTGATTTTGGGCTATACAAATAAAACTGATTTGAAACTGATTTGATTTGATAGTTCAGTATGTTTGAAGTGGGGTTGTATGAGGTTGGTAGGCATAGTTATTAATGTGTTGCTTCCAAATGGAGATGGCTATCACGGCAGTCACTTACTTAGTATAAGGAGATTAGGGGAGATGTTGCTGTAGCAGAAGTCAGCCTTGTATTGTTGCAGAGGGGGCCAGAAGAAAAAAATAATTTTCCTCCACAAATATAAATGCTAACCTGAAACCTAAATATCCCTTCTATTGTACGCTAAACTGAGATTTTTTCCGCATCTTAAGTTTGCTGCCAGAAAGCCGTTTATTTTTTGTTGAATAGTAATAATAGCAGTAGCTCTGAATCATATGTACATAATGTATTTAGTACAGTATTTTATTGAGTAATGTATTTTAATGTGTTCCATGTGTGTGTGTATGTTGGATGTGAGTGGACCATCTGAGTCCATAATAAAGATTATTAATATGCATTCAATAATATAAGGTATCCATGTGCATGATATTGTGTATACCTTGACCTTCCTCCCGTCCAATGTCTCCTCGTTGAACTCTTCTCCGATGTGGAAGTTGATCTCGGTGGTGCGCACGGTGGTGGAGGTTTTGATGTAGAACTGCTCCCCGTCCTGACGGATCTCCACGTGCGGGTTGGAGGCTGCTGCCACGGCAACCTTCCTCAGCATGGTGTTCACTCCTAACCAGGACACAACCCAGAGAGGGACACAGGGGGTCACTTTAATTTTTTTTTTTCTTTTTTTTTTTAGATAATCTTTTGGCATTTTCAAGCTTTATTAGACAGTACAGAGTTGAAATGGGGAGACAGAGAGAGAGGGGGGATGACCTGCAGTTAAGGTCCACGGGTCGGATTTGAACCCGCGACCACTGCAACGAAGGCCGGAGCCAATATGGTACGCGCTCTATCCACTACGCCACCGGAGCGCCCTACATCACTTTCACCATTTTAAGAAAATTTACATTTAGGCATTAAAGGTGACATAAGTGGGAAGATACACAGCCTCATAGCAGAAAATGACCATGTCGGGGTTGTCACTCTTAGGGTTTTTGATCATTACCAATGACTCAATAATTACAATATGCTGATTGCTCTGGCACTTAACTAATTTTTCTAAATCTGGTTTGACAACGATCCAAGACGACATTACGATATTTTCCCACAATCAAATATGCACGTTCATGATTCTTTAAATTGGTTAGCTAATATAGTATTATTTTGTGTTTGTTAGAGGTCACCATTAAAACAGCTGCATAGTGGTCAAGAGTCATGCATTGGTTAATACCACATAAGATCAACTTTAATCTTGAGAGACAGATAAGAAAAAAGGAAGGAAATAGGCAAAAGGTTACTAATAAACTGAGACACACGGATCAAATTTGCCATGTCAGTCGTGGGCACATTTCATCTTTTGTTTGAGTTTCAGAACAATCAAATGTGCATAAGTTGGGGCGCCCTTAGCTCAATTGGTAGGGCGTCCCCCCCCCCATGGGCCTCGGCCAGCAGCGGACCCGGGTTCGATTCCAGCCCCCGGTCGTTCTCTGCATGTCACTCCCCTCTCTGCCCCATTTCAACTCTGTCTCTACACTATCAATAAAGCATAAAAATTCAAAAAAAATATCTTAAAAAAAAAAATTTGCATGAGTTTTTGAAAGAGAAAGGGAGAAAGCAACCCAAATCATCCTAGAGATGAGAAGGGTCTGTTGGTGCTTCCAGAATATTCTTTTGTCTCTCTATTCTGCCTTTCCCCAGCTTCGACCCCACCCACATTCAAACCTCTCCAGGCCCTTATGCCACCTTCGATCACACTCTGGGTTCTTAAATATAGAGGCACACCCCAGCTGCATGTCTCCTTGTGTTTGCTGTGTGAAGTCAACATGCACATCTCGAAGCTAAAAAATGTAACCAAAAAATTACAGAAATTAACCCCAAATTACCCTGACTTTAGCCTCAACCCACAGGGATTATTCGGTGGATGTCCCATAGGTAACAATTGTTGTGTGGCACTGCCCAGACTTGTGTGGCAACCCATTGGCACGCCTTATTTCACCCATTTCATCCTGCAAGGCCATCTGGCTTTTACGTCCTGCTTAAGTCATGGTTCTTTTATTTTGTTGGCCTCTCATACAGCCACACATAGCTGAATATGAATAAAGCCAAACTCTTTGCAATCAAGATCAAGAATGTCATTTTCGCAGAATTTCATGGATTTCCCCAAAAATAAATTCCGCCTTAATTACTTTTGATTATCGCCTTACATCCTCCTACTCACCCAAAACCACCGTGGAGTTGTTCGAACAACGCCCAGACATAAAAACACATTCATTTGACAGCTTACAATCGACCCCACCCACCCGTGATCTGAGGGGATCACGCCATGTGTTTTCATAGCATTAAAAATGTATGAGCATCAGTGAGCAGAGCCGTCTGTCTGTCCACATTTGATCTGATCAATTAAATATGATATTAAATATGTTCTCAAATTTGAAATTGCTTATATTTTTATATGCATGATGCATGTCAAAAAACAATAGTTATAGCAGAGCTATTACAAACAGCCAATCGTAAGAATGACATGAAACCCAGGAGAAGGTGCAGAAAGATTATTGAGTAGCAAAGATATATTACATATCCTCAAATGCTGCTTCTACTGATCCCAGTGCTCAAATTTTAAACTTCAGCAGTCTTTGCATTTCAAGAACGGAGTCCCCATTAACGAGGCAACTCCAGTCTGATTTACTGAGTAGTAAAAATTACAATTGAGGGGTGCAGTTTTTTTTTAATCAACTTCAAACACACTATAGCCCAGTCTCAATTAGCAAACTGTGAGTCTGATCATTTGTTACAGCAGCTCTGTTCTCTCAGCGTGTCTCTTCTGCCACACAGCATTCTCCCCAGACTGTAGGGAAAGCTTTGGAGTCAACAGATAATTATGAAGATGTTGATGGAAAGTGAGCTCTCCACTGACCGAGCCCTTATGTAACGAGCGGACGAGTGATCCGCCCCGGCATATGTGGTTAATGGGTTCATGAGTGAATGAGGTGCTGGACTCCCACAGTGACTGATTTTTTATCCCCAGACTTCTGATCCAATTGGAGGGGACGGTTGCCTTATGAACCTTGCCTTTAAAACATAACATTGGAAGAGGGGTTCAGTTTCTTTTTCTGAATCAAAATCAATAGAAACTGGTTATTTTCAGACCTTTCTGCTGACTTTTAAAGTAGAAGTATTTTAGGGTGGTCTTTGATGATCTCCTCAATCAACTCATTAATCTATTTATTTAATATGCTGTATATACTATAGGCTTACATATATGACATTTTAAATTGAATACCATTCCAGACAATGCATTAGTCTTACACTCAATACTTTACAACTTCCTTACTCACAGTATTGTACTCGGCCACAAGCCAATTCATTCTTGGTTGATTGAGAATTTGTTACAATAAAGAAGGCTGTGCATTGTAGTTATTTAGTAATTACAGAAATGAGTAAATTGTACATTTTCTGGGAACTATTTTAAGCTGCGGATAGAAGCAGGATTATCAATTTTGGATTGATTAAGAATAACCTTATAAGGTGTCTAAATTCACCATTAAGAGGAAAAATGCCACTAAGTTAAACAATGTGGATCACACATGTTGTATAGAGAGAATAAACAAAGAACTTGAGAGCATCTTGGAACTAGTCTGTGTATAACTAAACTAGTTCTCTTTAGTAGAGGGGCATGAACAGATCCAGAGAACATCAAGAACATAGAACCTAGAACCTCTCAGAAGCTCAAGAAACCTTTCCTGTGTGCAGTGAAGTGCTTCAGTGACTCTACAACTAAACTTTCAATTGTCTCAGTTTGTAAAAAGTACAAATGGTTCACTTTCCAACTTAACTTTGTTGCGTGCTAAAACATTCACGTCTAAAAAAACTTGTAATTGTAATCCACTTTAGCGTCAACAGTTCATGGGGAGTTCCTGAGGCATCACAGTGGGAGTTCTCCCTAAAGAGTTCTATACATGAGTCTGAAGACACACAGTCTTGTTACTCAGTCCTGTCTATACTTCAACCTTGCCGGCGTGACAAAACGCTGCAACACACACAATTGAGTGACCCAGTTAAAGCGGTTCAGATCTAAACAACCTTCACAACCATCAGTTAAGACTTAGACGAAGGCGAGAAAGAAATTAAAAAAGATAGGGCACAAGAGAATAGCAGCGGGCTCCAGAGACCTCCCCTGGCATGGCTAATGCATGCCCTACTTAAATGCTTTACATGAATAATGTTGTGTGCCCCCCCCCCCCCCCCTCCTCTCTTCATGTAACAATACCACGTCTGTTTAGGACTGGAATTCAGCGTTCACTGTTTCATATCTCCTGGAAAAGCCTTAAGGATTTCCCTTGGGCAGCATCTCCCCTAAGTTCAAATCAAATTGTTTTTTTTTTTGTTTTTTTTGCCCAATATCACAAATAGCCATTTGCCTCAGTGGGCTTCACAGTCCATTCACAATATTACACTCTATGCCCCTCTAAGACCCTGAGCACGACTGAGCATTTTTTTTTCAAGGAGCTTCTCGGAAAACAATACAATGTTGTTGGAAGTCAGGCATGCCATTCTCAGGGAACAAGAAAAGAGCCCTTTCACTATATGGACATGATGGATAGTCAGCCTCATCCAGGGATGTGTAGAACTGTAGGCTATGGAAATGGAGAGAGAGAAGAGAATAAAAGACAGACTTACCCAAGGCTTTGAGAAGGTCATCAAAATTCTCACTCCTCTTCATCTTCCAGGTGCCGGCAAAGTTAGGCATGTCTGCTGCTGAGGGGCTGAGGCAGTGCAAAGGAGGGCTGCAGCCGAAAAGAACCTGTTCCACACGCACTGATGCCACACCACTCTTCCCTGTGTCTCTCTTTGACTCTCTCTCTCTCTCTCTCCCTCCTCCTCCCTCACTCTGTGCTCCTGTCTCCTCTGCTCGGCTTGTTCAATACTTATTCACACACTTGCTTCGTACGTCCGTGTGTGTGTGTATGTGTGTGTGTCAGTCAGTGTGCACTGCAGGCTGCCAACCTTGTCTTTGGCTCCTTTTATAGCTACTGTCTTTATTGGGAGTGAGAGGAGGTCCCTCACTCCCCCCCCCACCCCCCCCCACTGAAAGCTCTGTCCCATTAATACAGTAGAACAAGACCGACGTGTCCTCCGGGGATCAAGGCGACTAAATTCACTTTTATAGTTCTTAAAGGCCTACTTCACCAGTTGGAGTATGAAGGTGTATTGAACTCGGAGATCCTATGAAGTATAAATGTGCAAAAAAAAATTGAAATCGGATCATCCTAGCCTGAGAAAAGGCAGAAAGATGTCACAGAAAGAGAAATGTAGGGTTAGACAGTGAGACCTTAAAACACTCTTTCTGCCTTTGCTCAGGCTAGGATGATCCGATTTTTAAAAAAAATGCACATTTATACTTCATAGGATCTCCGAGTTCAATACACCTTCATATTCCAACCGGTGAAGTAGGCCTTTAAGTTCAATGTGTTTTTAAATGTGGAGGTTGGCTTTCATTATTGTGGGCATCGTTTGACCCAAAAGTAGCAGCTCTAGCTCATTTCACAGGATTTATTTTTTCAAATTAAAACCATAATGTAACTCAAAATGTGTACTTTATGATATAAAGTAACATTTGGAACAAATGTCTATATGTGATTAAGTCACTTAAAACTTGTGTGTTTATTTTGATATGATATAATACTATATATAATACTGATATGGACCTGTGTGTCTGAGACAAAGTTAAATTGAATTGTTAAATTTGGTAACTTTTGATCAAGAAATCATTTATAAATCCTCATTCAAGTTAATCAAACTCAACTCAAAGGATATACTACTGCACCAACTACTATATATGAAGTTGTTCTTTGTGTTCTTTGTTGATTTTCTGTTCTGGCTCTTCATCCTTTGTTCTGATCTGTTAAATACATAAGAACGAGACAATAAAACTGTGTAAATTTGCCCCAAGCTATAACCCTCAACCTCAAACATTGATCAAAGATGCTTAATTGCACCAATAACACATCATCTGCTTGTTTCTCTGTTTATTTCTCCTGGACATCAACAGAGAGTTGTGTATTTATTGCATACATATTTGTATTGTTTTGTATTACTGTAACAATGCATGATTATGTAAAGTGTGACCTTTGCCTACTCTGTGCTTGCATTAATTGTCCAACTACCACACTCACAAAGTGATCCGATATAGCACAATAAAACTTTTTTAGCAGCTTCAAGCCAATATTGCAACACAAATGCAGATCAAAGATGGTTTGCAAACCAATAACAAACCCTCTGGATTTTTTCTTGTTGATCCCAACTCCACAGGCTTTAACAAGATATTATTTATTCATCATGTATGCGTATGCCCTGTATTTTATTGTTTTTATTATGTTTTATTTATAAAGTGGGATCAGTATGGTGAGCGTTAGAACTGTCTTTACACAGCGTAGCTAGCAGTGCCTATAGTAAGAAGAGAAAGCTACCGTTGAGGTGCCCTTGAGCAAGTGTCACACCGTCCGTTGAATCCCTTGGGATCGGCTGCACAACCAAAAATGATCAATTATGAATATTACAGTAATGTGTGTAAAATGCATCACAGAGGTTTGCTGTAATCTTGACTCTGGCAAACCCCTCTATATTTGGTCTATCTCCATGTCTAGAGCCAGTTGCCAAATCCTGGCAAATGACAGATCAGGAGTTTCTCTAAGTTTTTTAAACGTTTGGATGGATGGATGGATGGATGGATGGATGGATGGATGGATGGATGGATGGATGGATGGATGGATGGATGGATGGATGGATGGATGGATGGATGGATGGATGGATGGATGGATGGATGGATGGATGGATGGATGGATGGATGGATGGATGGGTGGGTGGGTGGGTGGGTGGGTGGATGGATGGGTGGATAGATAGATAGATAGATAGATAGATAGATAGATAGATAGATAGATAGATAGATAGATAGATAGATAGATGCATAGAAACATACAGTAGATACAGTATATTCTATAGTCGTCCTGCTCTCCTTTCAGCATACTGCAGCTAATGCCATAACATAAGCTTCATTACCCAGCAACATTATTGCCCTGAAAATACGAATTAATCAGTCGGCTGAAAATAGCAGCACTACATGACTAACATTGCCTGCAGGACCAACAAAAGGAAACAAACAGAAATAGCAGAGTCTATATAGAAAATAGAGATTCCAGTCCAGATTGCATGAAAGATAACTTGACATTCTCAGTGCTCAAGCTTTTGAAAACAAGGCTCTGACTCCATATCCCTGTTCAAATCCAAACTCAAAACTCACCTTTTCAAATTTGCTTACCCCTCCTGATCTTCCTTCCCATCCCATTTTTGTTTTTAATTCAATTGATTGTACTGTATTTGTCTCATTGTACAGTGTCCTTGAGTGTCATGAAAGGCGCCTTTAAATAAAAATTATTATTATTATTATTATATGGAGGGGGGTTTGTTCCACAGCATCGGAGCTAAAGCACTAGAGTCGTGATCCCCCTTACCCATGTCATTGGGTCATCATGAGTTGCTCAGTTATATGTGTGACCACAAAGCCCACCTGTAGAAGTGCAGACATGAACAGTCCAAACCTATAATGGACAATAGTAGGCTGTCTTCCATTTCAACTATTAAAAGGTTGGGGCGCCCTTAGCTCAGTTGGTAGGGCGTCTCCCCCATGGGCCTCGGCCAGCAGCGGACCCAGGTTCGATTCCAGCCCGCGGTCATTCTCTGCATGTCACTCCCCTCTCTGCCCCATTTCAACTCTGTCTCTACACTATCAATAAAGCATAAAAATGCCAAAAAAAAATATCTTAAAAAAAAAAAAAAGGTTGTTCCAAAAGCTGTTTTGTTCTTGTTCTTGTTAAATCATTTGCCAGTAACATCAAACTTGTTCATACATTTTAGGAACAGAAAAACCCTCTCCAAAAGAAACTAAGCACTAACAGAAATTGAACATCAAGTATGTTACGTCTGAAGTCTAGACCAGTTCTTGGAGTCTGGACTGACTCATTCTACTTGAATGATTCGTATTTTTGTGTACTCCCTTGTGTCAGTCCTACAGGCAGAGATACCGACAATGCTGCTATTTTCATTATCTGTCTATCTATCTCTACAGTATCCCTCCATACTCCAAGTGCCCCTGGCTGCAACTCGCAGATCGAGGAGGAGCTTAAATTTCCCTCAATGTGGGCTGGTCTAAACGTTGCGCTCAATGGGGGCTGGTCTAAACGTTGCGCTCAATGTGGGCTGGTCTAAACGTTGCGCTCGAGCTCGGGGGCGCCATCTTGTGGCGCAGATCCGGCAGCACATTCTCAAACGTCAATACAGCACAGCACAATGACTTAGAGACATACTTTTAACTTGTCAAATGTCTTTTTTTACCATGAAAAATGAATAAATAAATATATATAAAAACCAGACACATATTATTTGAACACTCAATTATATTAGCTAAGTCAAATAAACCAGACAGAAGACTTTGCATCATTGATTTTTTTTTATTTTCACCCCAGGCAAAAAAAAATTGATCTGTAAAAAAAATAATAATATATGTTTTAGCCTAGCCAAACACATCCCATCCTTCCAACCCTGTTCCCGGTTTCTGTCAATTTCCCAGCGTCTATAAAGGAAACAGATTGCAGTTCTTATAGGCACAATAACAATGCAAGATGTAAAACAGATAATTGAAATAAGTGGAGGGATTACGCTTTAGTCTAGCAATAGTTGACTACAAGACTAATTAATCACATGACCTCTCACCTGTAGCCCTCCTTCCACTCGTCGCCGTTTCCTGTCCTGCAATCGGTCTTCTTCAGACCTAAGTGATTAAATGACAACATACATTCACTATGAAAACATTCATGTTGGTCTGTTGAGTGAGTAAAACTGTTTTTTTTTGTGATTTGATTCAAAAGTGTGATATTCAGGGCATTTACGGCATGGGGAAGTTCTCCAGGAGAGTGAGACACCACCGTCTCCTAATTTGCAGCATGTTCTCCTTTGAAGAAGGAAATGCAGGAAGATGTTAATATGTTGTAAAACAAAAATAACACCTTGTACACTAAGCATAATGTGTCACGATTTACACATACCTCGCTGAAATCACACGTGGCCCCCATTACAATGTACAGAGTGTACTGTAAGTCAAGAGGTACTGGTTAATATAATGTCAGGCGTATTCCCAATGATACATTTTTCTCAATACAAATTAATGTGGTTTTAATGTAGCAAGCAAACATTTTTACAGACAACAGCAATGCTATAACATGCTGATTAGGTCTTACCATCAAAACAAACACACCGCAGTTGTCGGAGAACCCTTGCTTTGTTAGGCCCTGAGGTGTGAACAATGTATTTTAATAAAAGTATGGCAAGAAAATATGGTTCAAAAGTGGCTTGACCTGTAGCCCATTTCCTGCACACGCCTGTGCACGGTGGCTCTGGATGTTTCTACTCCAGACTCAGTCCACTGCTTCCGCAGGTCCCCCAAGGTCTGGAATCGGCCCTTCTCCACAATCCTCCTCAGGGTCCGGTCACCTCTTCTGGTTGTGCAGCGTTTTCTGCCACACTTTTTCCTTCCCACAGACTTCCCACTGAGGTGCCTTGATACAGCACTCTGGGAACAGCCTATTCGCTCAGAAATTTCTTTCTGTGTCTTACCCTCTTGCTTGAGGGTGTCAATGATGGCCTTCTGGACAGCAGTCAGGTCGGCAGTCTTACCCATGATTGCGGTTTTGAGTAATGAACCAGGCTGGGAGTTTTTAAAAGCCTCAGGAATCTTTTGCAGGTGTTTAGAGTTAATTAGTTGATTCAGATGATTAGGTTAAGAGCTCGTTTAGAGTACCTTTTCATGATATGCTAATTTTTTGAGATAGGAATTTGGGGTTTTCATGAGCTGTATGCCAAAATCATCAGTATTAAAACAACAAAAGACCTGAAATATTTCAGTTGGTGTGCAATGAATCTAAAATATATGAAAGTTCAATTATTATCATTACATTATGGAAAATAATCAACTTTATCACAATATGCTAATTATATGAGAAGGACCTGTATGTTCACTTGATCACTCAGCCCTCCGAGGGTCTATCTCACCAAGTTCACTTCAGTTTCCAGACAATTGGAACGACACTTATGATCAGGGCCGTCCATAAGGGGTAGAGAGTGGGAAAGCTTTCTAGGGCCCAGCCACCAGGGGGGGCCCAGAGAGAGAGAAAAAAAATATATATATATTTTTAATTTTTTGCAGATTACCTAATTTAGCCAACCTTTATTATGAATGCTGTATTCGCAAGAGAACTCTCTATAAAAGAAAACATTTTATTCATTGTTACTTGGGTAAAATATATCACATTTTATATTGAAAAACTAAAAGTATCATGGGTCGTTTTTTCCCCCTCAAAACCGTTGCATGCATTGATGATGAGCAAGCTAACCTAGCAAGCTCAGTGATGCCAGGACCTGGACATAAATCAGGGTACCAGAAAAGAAAGGAAAAAAAGGGAACTTTCAAGGGCTTTAGACCCCCGGAAAATTCCTTAATATCAGTATTTCTGCTAGCAGAAGTGTATTTTCAATTCAGAGATACTGTGATATTTCATCAAGTTTTGAGGTGTTTTTGAAATTATTCTGTATATTTTATCTATTATTTTCTAAGAAAATTAGAAAATTACATATTTAGCCTTTAAATGAAGGTGGCAGATGGTTGTTATACTGATGAGGAAAGCTTCTGGTAGCAGTGCTATCATGGTAAACCCCCCCTACAGCATTGGTGTGTCTAAAAGCTTACATTACAGGAAATGTTACAGTAAATGTGCCAAAAAGCAGGTGCAGAGATCTTGCAAGAGCAGAAAATTTCGTCGGTGTCTCTGCCCACTATTATTTCCAGTAGCCCACCTTAATCTAACTGGCTAGAACCGGCCCTGTGTACAGGTATGTGTTTATGTAGGAATAAGCGCATCATTCAAAAAACACAGTCATATTCAAAATACAATTAAACATGTAAAAACATTATGGGTCCTCAATTAACATTTTCATCAATATGACAAAAAATTACCTGTGAAAAAACATTATGAAATACTTCCTAGGTACAACTTTAAAGGACAGCGGATCACCTTGACCTTTGTTGACAAACTGACAACACAATTATCATCAACAATTCTGCAAGATTCAACTGAGTGGTATTAGTTCAGTTATGTCCATACGAAGCATTAAAGCGTTCCAGGAGGTAGGCGCCTGATTTGACCGCAGGGTATTTGTTGGAGCCGTCGATGCAGGTGATCAGAGCCTCGTCATCGGGTTGGACGAAGAAAGCCAGAGACTGACGAGAGCTGCAGTCTCCAGCAGGGGGCAGCAACACTCTGTGGAGCTGATGAAAACAATGACTTATAAAAACACTTATTTTTTGTATTCAAATTGAACTATTATCTTTCTTTAATTGATCTATAAAAGTGGATATTTGTATCATCGTTATATTTAATACCTTGCTTATCACTGTTAAAAACTTCAATCATAAACCTGGTCCCTGACCTCTGGATTGCAGCACATATCTCATATAACCTACTGAGTAAAATGAGTCAGGCTACTAAAACTTGTTTGGTCTTTCCTTTCCTTGTTAGTATGAGATCAAGTAAGGGATAATGAATAGCGAACGGGTCACTTGCTAGAAATAAAGACCGACAAATCTGAAGCTGGAGCCCGACGCGCACCAGTAGATAAAACACTGGGGTCTAATGCTTCCTTATTCTTGGAGAAGGGGTACGTGTTGTTTTGCAAAAGCTATGCAAGATATTGGACATTGACCAAAAGGCGTTGGTTGTTGTGAAACTGGGGGGAGAGGTCTAGGAGATTGAAGGAGATAGGAAGTGACAGAGCTGAGGAGTGATAAAAAATGTATGAGTAGGGGCTTTTTCTTTTGACTTTCTTACATGTATTGGCAGCTGCATGAGAGGAAAAAGAGGAACTATTGTAGACGGCTTGAACTTGAATGTCTTGTTAAGCCCCATTAACATACTTGGGTTCTCTTCAAGTTATCATTTGTAATAAATAATTTAAAAAATAAGCTTTTTCATCCAATTGTAAGAGAGATATCTGCAATATATGCTCCCAACTGACTACAGAGACAAAGTGATCACTGGTCCAGCGCTGCATCAGGTCAGCGATGTTGATGAGGACCGCTTCAGGTACGACAGGAGCAGAGATGAATTCACCTGAACGGTTACGCACCTGAGGGTTAACAAGAGTCAAGAGCATTACATGTCTGAAGAACAAATATTATCTTTGGTAATCCTCCATAAAAGATATAGCAGCCAGAGAAGTGGAGAAGTGAGTGGTGTTACCTGCAGACCTTCAGAGCCCTGAAACAACAGGGTGATGCTGCCGTAGTCTGAATGCTCTCCACAGCGAAGCTGACCCTCCTTCGCTTTCTCACAGTTAATCGGTGGGTAGTGCAGAGACCGCAGTGTTGTGCCATTCCCGTCAGCTAGAGGAGACACAATATGACTGTTAAAACCATCTTTTGTGAACAAAATGGTGTAATCAGCTACATATGACTGTGAAAGAGTACTTACTTCCTATGAGACGGTGTGCACTCAGGAACAGCTCAGGGTCCAGACCCAGGCTGTGGGCCATCACCCTCAGCACCCTCAGACTCAGCTCTTTACAGCGCTGGAAGAAAGACGTCTGGATCTCCTGGAAACCTTTTGCATCACCAGAGGGCCATGGCTGCATCAGCAGAGAAAAGAACCAGAGTGTGACTATAAAAAAAATAAAATAAAACCCATTAAAAAAATATATGTCTGTAGGGTTAGGGTTAGGGTTTTTACATAATCACAAAAATAATTAAAAAAAGTGTATCCTTAAAAAAAAATAAAAAATAAAAATATGGACTTAACAGGACACAAATATTCTGTTTCCACATTCTCTTCTTCAAATTTTCAATTAATTACCTGTATATGGGCCGATACTGATGTATCTGTGGTAAATCAATATTTTCTAATATTATTGGCAGACTAACTTATTAATCAGGCCAATAACCAAAATAGCAGTTCAAGTCTGGCTTTTTAAAAATTGTATCTTTTTTTTTATCTGAGACCAAACGATAAACCGTTAGGTTATTCAAAAGTAAATCCTTACTATGTCAGTGTGGAGTAATTTAACGTTGAACGCCTCCTTCAGGTCTCCAGGTAGACTTGGATTCAAGCTAAAAAGCAGTTATTATAATAAATTAATTAAAAACAAGCGAAATTGTGCAGATAAGAGTTGTGTATGTTTCCCTGTATGGTTCCTACCTCTCTTTCTCGAAAGGCACCCAGCCGTGAAGAGGACTGTTGAAGTTTTTTCTTCTGAAACTGAAAGGTCGTTTCAGTTCATCTGGCTGCAGGAAGAATTTCATAGAAATGTCCATAACACGATCCACCTATCCAAACACACCAGGAAAAAAAAACATCGCTCATTCCATTTCAAGCATTTACAATATAAAACTAAATGCTACTTTATTTGCTGTTCTCACCTCCCCCTGAGTGATCCCAGTGTTCTTCAGATAAACAAAACCAACTTCCATAAAAGCTGCTCTCAGCTCTTCTGCCAAACTGAACATCTGCTTGTCAGTGACATCTTTCTCCGTCAGGCTGTAAGCGTCAAAGTCCACCACTGGAATACTCATTTTTTTTAAACAAAAAATCTCTGAAAGGATCTCACTAAACCGTTGCAGAATATAAAAACACATCGAACAGTACAGAACTCTGTAGTTGCATTTCATTAGTAGTTGCACTTCCCCTCGTTCACTTACCCTCAGCCCTTGGTATGACGTACCAGCATACGTTGCACGGAGGGAACTTGGAGCGCGGAGGGAGAGTGGGCGGGGGAGTTAAATGGAACCCACTTGCCCTTGTAGTCGCAATGGACCGTCAGTTACATAGGTAGTTCTGAATGCAAATAATACAGAATTATGACATTCTGCTATGGTAGCCTATATTGCAGAAAGCCATTTCCATAGCATAACAAACATTGAATTTCGACATGGTAACTCAGATTTAGATATTGTTACTTACACATGTAAATTGTTTGCTCCGACGTATTTTCTTATTTCTGTTAGTTAGTTTCAACCAAAAACATTTGTTTTAAATAGTCCTATAATTGGCAGCCATCGGTGTTATAGCAGCAATGTCTAAACTGCAATACATTCACTGGATTGTTCCTATGGAAATAGGCTAATTGAGGCGTTTTGGAATATATTTATATTTGTCCTGTGGGTGGCCGCCATGTCCCTAAAAGCATAGTCTACCGGAAAATAAAAGGAGAAGAAGAAGATGAAGACGAACTGCAATGCACTGTGGGTGATATCCACCTCGCGAATGGAAAGACCATCTATGTTCACTTGATCACTCAGCCCTCCGAGGGTCTATCTCACCAAGTTCACTTCAGTTTCCAGACAATTGGAACGACACTTATGATCAGGGCCGCCCATAAGGGGTAGAAAGTGGGAAAGCTTTCTAGGGCCCAGCCACCAGGGGGGGGCCCAGAGAGAGAGAAAGAAAATATATATATATTTTTAATTTTTTGCAGATTACCTAATTTAGCCAACCTTTATTATGAACGCTATATTCGCAAGAGAACTCTCTATAAAAGAAAACATTTTATTCATTGTTACTTGGGTAAAATATATCACATTTTATATTGAAAAACTAAAAGTATCATGGGTCGTTTTTTCCCCCTCAAAACCGCTGCATGCATTGATGATGAGCAAGCTAACCTAGCAAGCTCAGTGATGCCAGGACCTGGACATAAATCAGGGTACCAGAAAAGAAAGGAAAAAAAGGGCTTTAGACCCCCGGAAAATTCCTTAATATCAGTATTTCTGCTAGCAGAAGTGTATTTTCAATTCAGAGATACTGTGATATTTCATCAAGTTTTGAGGTGTTTTTGAAATTATTCTGTATATTTTATCTATTATTTTCTAAGAAAATTAGAAAATTACATATTTAGCCTTTAAATGAAGGTGGCAGATGGTTGTTATACTGATGAGGAAAGCTTCTGGTAGCAGTGCTATCATGGTAAACCCCCCCTACAGCATTGGTGTGTCTAAAAGCTTACATTACAGGAAATGTTACAGTAAATGTGCCAAAAAGCAGGTGCAGAGATCTTGCAAGAGCAGAACATTTCGTCGGTGTCTCTGCCCACTATTATTTCCAGTAGCCCACCTTAATCTAACTGGCTAGAACCGGCCCTGTGTACAGGTATGTGTTTATGTAGGAATAAGCGCATCATTCAAAAAACACAGTCATATTCAAAATACAATTAAACATGTAAAAACATTATGGGTCCTCAATTAACATTTTCATCAATATGACAAAAAATTACCTGTGAAAAAACATTATGAAATACTTCCTAGGTACAACTTTAAAGGACAGCGGATCACCTTGACCTTTGTTGACAAACTGACAACACAATTATCATCAACAATTCTGCAAGATTCAACTGAGTGGTATTAGTTCAGTTATGTCCATACGAAGCATTAAAGCGTTCCAGGAGGTAGGCGCCTGATTTGACCGCAGGGTATTTGTTGGAGCCGTCGATGCAGGTGATCAGAGCCTCGTCATCGGGTTGGACGAAGAAAGCCAGAGACTGACGAGAGCTGCAGTCTCCAGCAGGGGGCAGCAACACTCTGTGGAGCTGATGAAAACAATGACTTATAAAAACACTTATTTTTTGTATTCAAATTGAACTATTATCTTTCTTTAATTGATCTATAAAAGTGGATATTTGTATCATCGTTATATTTAATACCTTGCTTATCACTGTTAAAAACTTCAATCATAAACCTGGTCCCTGACCTCTGGATTGCAGCACATGTCTCATATAACCTACTGAGTAAAATGAGTCAGGCTACTAAAACTTGTTTGGTCTTTCCTTTCCTTGTTAGTATGAGATCAAGTAAGGGATAATGAATAGCGAACGGGTCACTTGCTAGAAATAAAGACCGACAAATCTGAAGCTGGAGCCCGACGCGCACCAGTAGATAAAACACTGGGGTCTAATGCTTCCTTATTCTTGGAGAAGGGGTACGTGTTGTTTTGCAAAAGTTATGCAAGATATTGGACATTGACCAAAAGGCGTTGGTTGTTGTGAAACTGGGGGGAGAGGTCTAGGAGATTGAAGGAGATAGGAAGTGACAGAGCTGAGGAGTGATAAAAAATGTATGAGTAGGGGCTTTTTCTTTTGACTTTCTTACATGTAGTGGCAGCTGCATGAGAGGAAAAAGAGGAACTATTGTAGACGGCTTGAACTTGAATATGTCTTGTTAAGCCCCATTAACATACTTGGGTTCTCTTCAAGTTATCATTTGTAATAAATAATTTAAAAAATAAGCTTTTTCATCCAATTGTAAGAGAGATATCGGCAATATATGCTCCCAACTCACCACAGAGACAAAGTGATCACTGGTCCAGCGCTGCATCAGGTCAGCGATGTTGATAAGGACCGCTTCAGGTACGACAGGAGCAGAGATGAATTCACCTGATCGGTTACGCACCTGAGGGTTAACAAGAGTCAAGAGCATTACATGTCTGAAGAACAAATATTATCTTTGGTAATCCTCCATAAAAGATATAGCAGCCAGAGAAGTGGAGAAGTGAGTGGTGTTACCTGCAGACCTTCAGAGCCCTGAAACAACAGGGTGATGCTGCCGTAGTCTGAATGCTCTCCACACCGAAGCTGACCCTCCTTCGCTTTCTCACAGTTTATTGGTGGGTAGTACAGAGACCGCAGTGTTGTGCCATTCTCTTCAGCTAGAGGAGACACAACACTGCTGTTAAAACCTTCTTTTGTGAACAACATAGTCTAATCCTTGACATGTGACTGTGAAAGAGTGTCTCTGAGAGCCGCACATTGAACTGTTGGAAGTGTTTTTATGTCTATATTATTTCCATTCCCTTAAGGGTCCCTGATGGGAGGACAAGCTCCCCCAACTCCACCAGGACTGACCCCTTCAGCACTTTGCTGCTAGGCAGGAAAACATGAACGATCCAACAAGGGGTGGTAGGATGGCCCAGAGGAAAGAATGGGTTGGTTTGATCCCCGGCACCGGACAGGAGGGCCATGGTTCGGTTTGTGTCCAGTGTGTAAAGGCGTTTTTTGGATGGTTCGAAATTTTGGACCAATTACCGGAAGTCGTAGCCACATATCGCCAGTCACAAAGAAGAAAAAAGAGGCGAGGTTTAAGGCGTCAGGGATGCATTCTCAAGGCGTTCGCCTTTACTATGAAGCGCGGCGGTTAACCCTGTACTGCGCTTGCAGGACTGCAATGGGAAACCAAACCTATGCTGATCACATCCATGCAGTGGAACAAAAACATGCTTCAGACATTTAGTTATGCAAACGCCCTGAGATATGTCTATCTTACTAAACTTCATCGAGGAGGGATAACGGATATCGCTGTTTTCTGTATATGAGATTCCTACCTCAATATATTATTATGCGAGTAAAAAAAAAAAGTTCTGAATATGACACATGCAGCCTAAGCAACAACACCACACTCCATAGTGAGAGCAGCAAGATAGTGTGTGGTGCTTTGTGTACTTACTTCCTATGAGACGGTGTGCACTCAGGAACAGCTCAGGGTCCAGACCCAGGCTGTGGGCCATCACCCTCAGCACCCTCAGACTCAGCTCTTTACAGCGCTGGAAGAAAGACGTCTGGATCTCCTGGAAACCTTTTGCATCACCAGAGGGCCATGGCTGCATCAGCAAAGAAAAGAACCAGAGCTTGACTGATGCTGCAATGTTGTGGGCTAGGTAAATCGTACATTTTATAGTTAAAAAAATTAATTAAAAATATGGACTTTTTATTTATTTTCTATATAATTAGAAAAATGATCTTACTTTTATTTAATCGAAAATTAATTTAAAAATTGGTTTAAAATAAATACTTATTTCTCTTCTGCATATTTGTCATTTTTCACCCTTATGAGCCGATACTGGTGTCTGTGGTGAATCAATTATTGCTAATATTGGCAGACTTATCAATCAGGCCGATAACCCAGATATGAGGTCAAGAGTGGGATCACTGAGTCCAGCTTCTAACCAAACAATAAACCATGAACAATAAAAATAAGTAAATCATTACTATGTCAGGGCGAATGGCGGTAATGTTGAAGGCCTCCTTTAGGTCTCCAGGTCGACGGGGATTCAAGCTGAAAGGGAGTTATTTGAATTAAAAACCAGAACAAATGTGCAGATAATAACAATGTGTAGCGTAGCATACCACTTTCTTGTTCCTACCTCTCGGTCTCCATAGCAACCCAGCCGTGATTAGGACTGTCGACAAAGCCATTCCTGCTGTAGGGTAGTTTCAGTTCATCTGGCTGCAGGAAAAACTTCTTGGAGATGTCCATAACACGCTCCACCTATCCAAACCAACCAGGAGAAAGACATTAAAGACGCATTCAACGTTAAGCTCTTTAAATAAACCCAAATGATTATCCATTTTTTATCCTCGCCTCCTCCTGAGTGATCCCAGTGTTCTTCAGATAAACAAAACCAACTTCCATAAAAGCTGCTTTCAGTTCTTTGGCCAAACTGAACATCTTCTCGTCAGTGACGTCTTTCCCCGTCAGGCTGCACGCGCCAAAGTCCACCACTGGGATGCTCATTTTTTAAAAACAAAAAGTTTCGGAAATGATCTAAATGCGAAGTTGCAGAATATTAACACATCGACCATGACAGAAATTCGTGTCGGTTATGATTCTTCTTCTTCTTCTTTGATGTTAGGCAGACTTGACGCAGCTATGGCGTATTGCTGCCCCCCACTGTTTGTTATGTTACTCTAAAAATCCTTGTGTATAATCCAGTGTTGTTAAAATAATCCAACAAGTCCTTTGTTTTATCCCATGACTCCAGATTCAGAAGGTTGTGCATATTGAAAACTAATTCCCCAGCTGATCCAAGTTTTCGGAAAAGATTCCTCCTTTAACTGGAATAGAGCTTACACTGGAGGAGTACATCGCTTCACAGTCTCTCTGTCTCCACACTCACACTTGCCATCTGGGTGTTTGCCAATCAGAGCCAGCCCACTTCTCAACCCACAGTGCCCAAGCCTCAGTCTTGTGATAACTACTGTGTCTTTTCTAACACACCTAAAAGTGCACCTACCTCTGTTTACATTTTCCTGCACTGCAAAGTACGCCCTGCCTTTCTTTTCCTTCTCCCAAGCTTTTTGCCACCTTTCTTTTAGAGCCCTGTTTATTTTTTCCATGTACTCTGGTATTCCATGTTGCAAATGAATGTGTACTGTTTCCTCCTTCACCGCCTTCTTTGCCTCCTCATCCGCCTCCTCATTCCCTTTCACACCCACATGTGCTGGCACCCAGAGAAACCCCACCTCTCTCCCTGCCTTATAACTTCTAAGCAAAGACTGTTGTATTTTCACACTTAATTTGGTCTGGACTTAGATTTTCCTTCTTTTATTGAATTCAAAGCTGCAGCTGAATCACTACATATTATAGAATTCCCCTGTTTATTATCCTCCACCCATTGTAATGCCCATAGAATTGCCACCATCTCTGCAGTGAATACTGACATGTGATCTGAGATTCTATACCCTTTTTTGTACCCAATTTCAGGAATGCTAATATAGCCTACCCACTGCTACCTTACCACTTTCTTGCTCCTTTGAGCCATCAGTATAAATGAGAAGATGGTCTCCCCATACCTGCTGCTGCCAGACTTCTATCTCTTTAAAGGTGCAGTGTGTAATATGACATCATCAAGAAAGTTCTACAAAGTTCTAGAATGCAACACTCCCTGGTTAACCCCAACCCTTTCGAATAATAACAGAAGCTACAGTGGCCTTCAAGGACAAGAACAATTCTAAATTTTAAACAATGCACCTGATGACATTCCAACTATGACACTTTCAAGATGGCGGCACTAGGCCTTGGTCCAAAATATGCAGAAATATGGACATATATGAGACCCTTTCTAAGGGAAAAAAAAAAATTAAAAAAAAATGTTCAGCTATTATGCACTAAATTAAATGCACTTATGGATATTATAATTACTTTCTACAAAATCTGCTAGGAAATAAAACCCAAAATTCTACACACTGCAGGTTTAACTACCCCCTCTGTCATCCTTGACTAGCTTACATTCAAAAACTTTAGGTCAACACTGGGATCTGGGATCAGCCATGACGGAGCAAGAGAGCGACACACTGGAGGACAGACACTAACATCCCCAATACTCATTTCCTGTGCCAAAGATTTAAGATGTTCTGCAAAGTTAGTTTTAGCTGCTCGTAGGTATTCCCATAAACTCCCAATGCTCATTCAATAGGTCTTTTGTAGGAATCATTTCACTTTGTCCTTTGAGCTTCATTAGGTAACAGTTATGATTAAAAAAAGCTACATCGTATTATGTAATTCGGCCTAGAACTCCTACTGTATGTATCAAGCAGCATTGTAAATAAACCAGGATGTTTTAACGACGATACAATGTTACGGATGGTTAGTGCTTCTTCCTCGTCCAAATCACTCTTAGAAAAGAGATTGATCTTAATGAGTTTCTTACCATGGTAAAGTAAAGGATATTGACCGATCGATTGATTTTTTTAAAAAATGCAAGATTTTAGGTTTGTATCTCGTCTTTATATCATACACATTGGCTCAGTGATTATCTAAAAACACAATCATATTCAAACTGCTATAAAAACCTTTTAAAACACATTATGGGACCTAAAGTGACACATTCATCGGTTTCACAAAAAGCGGTTGACGATGATAGTGAGGACCTGTGATAAAACATTATAAAATACTTCCCAGGCACAACTTTAAAGCAGAGCAGATCACCTTGACAACATTACACATTTATAATCAACAAGTTACTGTGTATGAATCAACTGACTGGTAGGCCTATTAGTTCAGGTTTTTTTCAATATATACCGACAAGGCGCTCCATGAGATAGTCAAATGATGTAATTGGAGGGTATTTGTTGGAGCCGTCGATGCAGGTGATCAGAGCCGCGTTATCGGGTTGGATAAAGAAAGCCAGAGACTGACGTGTGCTGGAGTCTCCAGCAGGGGGCAGCAAAACTCTGTGGAGCTGAGAGAAAAAAACACAACCACAATAATTTAATAAAAAAATCCAGATTGTGTTATAATTGAATTCATTCAAATGTAACTTAAAACTTGGTGTAGGTTTAATTTACTATTGTATAACCATTATCCTTGTTTAATAGACTAGGTTAAATGTGGAGTCAGTAATTCTGGAAAATGCTTGTTGTCAAAATCAGTAAATATCTCCCCTAACCCCTACCTGTCCGTACCGTGTGTGGGCTGAAAAAAAAATCTGGTGTCAATGCAGCCTAGGTTATGTTTATGGACATGTTGCTAGATACAGTAGGCCCCCTATAGTAACACACATGCTGTGTGTACATACCTATTTACAGAGCCTAGGCTGTGCATTAACACCATATATGGTTATGAAGGGATGGCCAACCTCAACATTAATGAACACAAACATCTTGTTTATCACTGTTGAACATACTGTATAACCTGGTCCCAGAACTCTGAATCACTCCCAGCTCACATCTCTTGCCACAGTGTTCACTGAAACAATTCAGTGAACACTGTGGCAAGACATGACTGCTTGTCATTGAGATAATTCAGTCGTTAAGTCATATTTATCAGTCATATTTAAGCAGACACCTGGGAATAAGACTTGTTGAGCAAAGATCTCTTGGAGATGGGTTAGACTTCATATGTCTTTTTAAGCTTGTTGCACACAATTGTTTGTTTTTTCATTCATATACGTATGCTCTCACCACAGAGACAAAGTGATCGTTGGTCCAGCGCTGCATCAGGTCAGAGATATTGAGGAGGATTGAGTCCGGTACGACGGGAGCAGAGATGAAGTCACCTGAACGGTTACGCACCTGAGGGTTAAAAAGAGTCAAGTATATTACATAGTCTGAAGATTTATTTCACATTAACAAGTAAAAAGTTTGGTAAAAAAGACAAGTTAAAATCACACAATTAAAATGGGAAGTCAGCAATTCTGGAGGATGCTTTATGTCAAAATCACTTTGTCAAAATCAGTGAATATCTCCTTATGATCTGCTACCTGTCAGTACTCTGTGTGCGCTGAAAAGAGGCATGTTGCTGCTATGCTGCACCCCTTTGTTTATGTACCAGATTTTCAGCACACACACACACACACGCACACACACGCGCGCGCGCGCACACACACACACACACACACACACACACACAGGTAGTGGTTTGTGAGGAGATATTCACTGATTTTGACAAAAGGTGATTTTGACAAAAAGGGTACTGAATCACTGACTCCTCCTTTAAGTGTTGTAAGTTGTCTTGTATCCAGAGAGGTGGAGAAGTCATTGGTGTTACCTGCAGACCTTCAGAGCCCTGAAACAACAGGGTGATGCTGCCGTAGTCCGAATGCTCCCCACACCGAACCTGACCGTCCTGCACTGTCTCACTGTCTACCGCTGGGTAGTACAGAGACCGCAGTGTTGTGAAATTCTTATCAGCTAGAGGAGACACAATACCATTGTTAAAAGGTGTCTGGTTTATTAGTATCACAAGAGTTTACATTGGCATTAAGAATCAGTGCTGCGCTGAGAGTTATAGTATGTTTGGCTGTGGGAAAATAACTTTGAAGGTACTTTTGTGCTTGGCAGTATGAGAAATTATTTTTAAGAGCCAACAGAGGACCATATCCGTCTCCCAAAATGAAGATGTGTTGGTGTTGTGTTGGAAACTGATCTATTAACTTTGTTCTCTACTCATTATACTTTTTTAAAATGATTTTATATTTGAATGCTGCTGTATTACCGCTTGTATTGCGTGATTGAATAGCATGACATTTTACATATAGGCATCTTCTTTAAAAGGTTTGAACTTATTTATTAATTTAATTCCCTGATCTTCACCTTGCCAAGGTGTTGCCAGATATCAGCTGATCGAACTTCATTGCCATAGCAGCAAGAGGGTGTGTCTACATACTTCCTATAAAACGGTGTGCACTCAGGAACACCTCAGGGTCCAGACCCAGGCTGTGGGCCATCACCCTCAGCACCCTCAGACTCAGCTCTTTACAGCGCTGGAAGAAAGACGTCTGGATCTCCTGGAAACCTTTCGCATCACCAGAGGGCCATGGCTGCATCACAAGAGAAAAGAACCAGAGCTTGTTTAATGATGAATCTTTGCTAGTTATTGAATAGGTATTTTTCTTAGGACTGTGAAAATGTTCCCCCAACACAGACAATAGTGATATTTTTATTACATTTTCAAATCTATTAAAATATAGTTAGCTACTACTCTTTTCTTTTTCTTTTTTTGGCATGGGGAACGAAAAAGAAGTATCTTTGGTTTCAAAGAATTACAACTAAAGTATGGACTGAGCAGAAGACTTGAATAGATTAACTCTGTGGTGGATAAGCACAGGGTCCGGTTTTAGAGTAACGTGCACTTTGACCTTTAGACGATGTGGTCAGTCTGGCCTAAGTCCAATCCGTCCTGTGATCAGAATCAATAAAAACCTGATTTTATTAGTCGAACAGAGAAAGTAAATCATTACTAGGTCAGGGTGAAGCGACGTGACGTTGAAAGCCTCCTTCAGGTCTCCAGGGCGGTTTGGAGTCAACCTGAAAAAACAAACAGTTATTTCAATTTAAAACCAATGGAACTCATCACATTACTGTGACATGTCATACTGTATAATCTACAATACATTGAAATTGATAAAAGCAATAAACAGATGTTGAAAAAATAATAAAATGATGCAGGGAGAAGAAGTATGTTTTTGTTCACTTTCTGATTCTTACTTCTCAATCTCCATGGGCACCCAGCCGTGGTAAGGGCAAATGTCACTGGTGCCCCTGTGTAAAGGTCGTTTCAGTTCATCTGGCTGCAGAAAAAACTTCTTGGAAATGTCCATAACAAGGTCCACCTATACAGACACACCCAGGAGGAAAATGTAAAGTCGCATTCCATTTCAAACATTTACATTAAAACTAAATGCGGGGGCGTGCTTAGCTCAGTTGGTAGGGCGTCCCCCCCCCCATGGGCCTCGGCCAGCAGCGGACCCGGGTTCGATTCCAGCCCGCGGTCGTTCTCTGCATGTTACTCCCCTCTCTGCCCCATTTCAACTCTGTCTCTACACTATCAATAAAGCATAACAAAATCTTAAAAGACAAAAAAAAAATCTAAATGCTACTTTATTTGCTGTTCTCACCTCCTCCTGAGTGATCCCAGTGTTCTTCAGAAAAACAAAACCAACTTCCATAAAAGCTGCTTTCAGCTCTTTGGCCAAACTGAACATCTGCTCGTCAGTGACATCTTTTTCAGTCAGGCTGCACGCGCCGAAGTCCACCACTGGAATGCTCATTTTTGTTGCTCACCCTTAAACAAAATAGTTCCTGAAAAGATCTAAAAAGCGCAGTTTTCCCGAATATAGGTTAAAATACAACGCCTACCTTTTTATATGAGTGGGCGCGACTTCATTCTGCTGTCACGTGACCTTTTCCGGCCAATAGGGAAACTATCTACAAATGATACAAATCTCCAAAACAGTTGTTGATCTTGTCACCTTTGGGTGCTGTGTACAGGTGATGTGAAGGTGGCAGTTGGCAGGTAGCCGACGACGGTGATCGCCATAATTTTTTTTTTTTAACTTTTTGCTGCGATTTCAAGTCAGTGTGTGTGTGTGTGTGTATGTATGTGTGGACTCTTCTCTCTTGTTGCTGGAGTGAGTTGCACCTGAGAAGATGTTTGACTTGAAGAGAGAGTGGACCATCTCGTTTGCAGGATGCGGCTTCATGGGGATTTACTATGTCGGTGCCACCAGTTGCATCCTTGAACGGTTCCCTCGCTTCATACAAGGCGCGTCTAAAATCTATGGCTCGTCTGCAGGTGCTTTGATGGCTGCTGTTCTTACTATTGGAATACCACTAGGTGAGTTGTTGTTGTATGGGTCACATCTCCACTGACCAACTTTCATTCAGAAATATGTCATTTCAGAACTAAGCAATATCCAAAATGACATTTAAATGACAGTGTTAATTCCATTGTCAGTAGCCTATTATGAATTTTTCTGTTTGTTGTGATTTATTGCATGTTGTATTCTTCACTTCATCACTATAGGATTTAAAGCTGTTTTTCAAGGCAAGGCAAGTTTATTTCTATAGCACAATTCAGACACAAGGCCATTCAAAGTGCTTTACAGGGGCATACATAAACATCAAGATAATACATAAGCAAATATTGAAAATGCATTTGCCTCATCAGCTTCTTTCATGGCAGAATTATTGTTTTCACCCCAAGAGATATCTCTTGCATTTACCCACATATGACATCATTGACCAGTGTGATTTGTGAAATTGTTGCTGTGGTTACTTCTTATGTGAAGATATTCACTGATTTTTAGTGGTAAGAAGAGTGGTACGTTTTTCGTTCATGTACATGACCTTTCGTTGACTTGGGAGGTGAGCGTTAGACACAACCTGATTGTAGAAAGACAACACTGACCCCAATAAACATGAGTTAATTTTTAAACTCGTTATCCGATAATTAATGTAAGGTACAATTTTCTTTGGCAAATAATTGGTTGCAAAATAGGCAAAGAAAACATGGTTCATTTTAATTATAAATCATCCTGTCCTTTGTATAAAAAAATATAGCCTTAGTCTATATAAATCAAATAATACTATAAAAATAAATGTATCATAAATCAGACAACACATATGAACAAATCCTTCCCTAATAACCTTCAGCATAGTGCTAAGAATTATTATGTAAAGTTTAGTTGATGTAGTTCCTAGGGAAGTTGAGATTTCTGGCTGGGAGTATTGGTGGAAAAAAAAGACCTGTGCATTCAGAATTTTTTTTTTCAATGCTTGTCTGCAGACCATTTCCAGCTTCTAAACCTGTAAACGTGTGTTGCAATTGAATGCGTCCTTAATACAGAATGTACATATGTCTGCCATGCATGCACTGCCATTGCATTGTTCCTCCTTTGCAGAGTTAACTTGTGCCGATCTGATGTTTATGGCCAAGGGGGCGAGGAAGCACCGACTGGGGCCGCTGCACCCGGCCTACAACCTGCTGCAGCTCGTCAAGGATTCACTGCAGAGGATGCTTCCAGAAGACGCTCACATCCGAGCCACCGGCAGGCTGTGTGTGTCCCTCACCCGAGTGTCCGATGGCAAGAACGTGCTTGTGTCTGAGTATGACAGCAGAGACGAGCTGATGGAGGTACTATATTTGACCTCGCCTGGTTAAAGGTGGAGTCAGCGATTCTGGAGAACACTTGTGGTCAAAAACTTTTTGTTGTTGTTGTATAAATCATTGTATATCTCGTCATGATCCGCTAGCTGTAAAGTACTGTGTGCGTGCTGGGGGGAAAAAAAGCTGCTGTTTATATGCAGCCTAGGCTCTGTAAACGGGTATATAACCAAAGCGAGTGCACCATAGCTAGCAATATGCCTGTTTACAGAGCCTGACAACAATTTTTTTTGACAACAAGCGTTCTCCAGAATGGCTGCCCCCACCTTTTAACTGACCCTTTTGTCCCGAGTCTAAGGTCAGTATATTTACTGCCGATGCATAAACATAGCCAAAAGAAGATAAGAAATATGATAAGAAAATCATCATTTTTATGAGCTTTGATAAAGATGTTGAAAAGCAGCTTCTCGGCCCTGCCAGGATGTCGGCGAAGAGTTTGTGATTCTGTGAATCATTGGTTCCCAAATGGTGTGACAAATCCAGGTGTGCAATTAGGCCTATTGCATTAAACTGTACAAAAGGTATTGAATGCTTTTGAATACAGCCGTGCCTTGAGATTTTGACTTGCTCTTTGGTGTGCCACATAACGTTCAAAAACTACTGCTGTTGTGCTAATATCATGTTAATCTTTGCCTTTTCCAGGCCCTCATATGCAGCTGCTTCGTCCCTTTCTATTGTGGGATCATTCCACCCAAGTACCGCGGAGTGGTGAGTGTAGCAAGACGACACGTCACACAGCACTTGAGCCAGGATGTTTTCTCAGTTTATCACAGCTCAACGTCACTAAGGTCAGATAGGTTTGATTAGGCTCATCTTTATTGTCATTGCACAGAGACAATAAAATGTCATTTAGCACTTTTTATTGCAAACGGATTATGTTGCAATAGACTAAGTTCAAAAGGCACTGATTTTGAAAACAGGCTCTCCTCTGCTTCTATACAAACTAGATTGTAGCAACACGCTTACTGTTTTTGAACCGGTCTTGCAAATACCGATATAATGCATTTAAAAAAAAGCTTCTCTGTACTGTGGCCATTAGTCCTACTGTTACATACATACTACTAATAATACTGCAAATGCCAGAGTACACGACCTGAAATGTTCATCCTGCCATCAAACACACATTTAGGCCCCTAGGGGGATGTCTGGGCATGAATGCACCTTACCAGAGCAATACGTTTTTATATATCCTATTTATTCATTTATATTAATGAAATTCAAACACATTGTAACTTTCAAGCGTCCAGAAAAATAGACTCAAATAAGATGTATTGTAATACAGAAGCCCTGCAAAAAATACTCTCTTACAGAATAAAAATATTAGATTGCAAACTAAAGCCTTCAAAATTACATTTACAGTTGCATCAACATCTCGTGGACAGAGTGTAAGCCAATATGTTTTACTTGTACAATGGGTTGTTCTTCAATCATATGCTTTGAACTCCAAGAGCAAGTTTATTTAGTCATTGTCTGACCCATTGATTATTACCACTTAAAGACCTAATTCACCGGTGGGAATATGAAGGTGTATGGAACTCTGAGATCCTATGTAGTATAAATGTGCAAACATTTTTGAAATCGGTTCATCCTAGCCTGAGAAAAAGCAGAAAGAGTGTTTTATGGTCTCACTGTCTAACCCCTTCATTTTACTAGTGTGACATCACACTAGTAAAAATGAAGGGTTAGGATTAACAGGACAGCTAGGCCAAGGGAAGACTGAGGAAAGACTGAGGGAAGAAAAACCTCATTCATTATATTATAATAGCGATTTTATAATGATAGAACGCCGGTTCCGTATGGGTGAAGTATTCCTTTAATGAAAACGGTTTGCAGAATCCTGGAAAGTTTTTAATTGTCTGAATATTTGAGAATATGTCATTTTTATTTAAAAAAAGTGTCTGATTCTACCGTCTGATCAACACATTTCTGTTGCTCTCAGCATTATGTGGATGGCGCCGTCAGCGACAACCTGCCGCGCTGTCACGAGAGAAACACGATCACCATTTCTGCGTTCGCCGGCGAGAGCGATCTCTGCCCGCGAACCAGCGTGCTCAACTTCCACCAGGTTCGCTTCAACAACATGAGCGTGGAGGTGACTGGGGAGAACATGTACAGAGTGAAGAGCACCTTCTTCCCCCCGGACGCTGAGGTGAGACACACACGGTCCATGGTACACAAGCTACCGACTCTCTGTCACTGCAGTTAGAAACCTTATTATTTAATAAACGTGTTGTTTTTTTAAGGTGCTAAGAGGAACTTTTTAATATTTCTGAAACAGGCTACTTTTTCCTCTGATGATCAAAAATGACATGTAACAGCAAACAAAACCATCAGTGCAAAGAATGCTATTTTTATATAGTTTTTTTCTTTATGCCTTTGTCATGGGTACGCTCACCCAGGAGGTAATAAAACACTACTGCTTTTGTCCAGAGAGGGTGCAAGAATGAACAAAAACTGAAAAGTTCCTCGGAGCACCTTTTTAAGTATACAA
Organism: Ammodytes marinus; assembly: GCF_949987685.1. Lineage (NCBI taxonomy): Eukaryota > Metazoa > Chordata > Actinopteri > Uranoscopiformes > Ammodytidae > Ammodytes > Ammodytes marinus. The sequence goes on from NC_137234.1 coordinate 5,163,217, forward strand.
TTTTACGTGTAAAGCTAAAAAAAAAATTGTAATGTTTATTTACACCACGTCGTTTTAATAAGGATTATTCAGTCAGTTATATATATTTTTTTTTCAGACAGTTTACCGCACATCCCATATATTTGATATAACCTAACCTAACCTAACCTAACCTAACCTAACCTAACCTAACCTAACCTAACCTCACCTAACCTAACCTAACCTTATAAATATGTTCTCACTGAGCGATGCACACAGATTCGTCAGATTCTGTGGTATGACTTGCTCAATAATAAGGCCCATTGATGGCCCACAAAGACATCTGTGTCATGCAACTATTTAGTTTGTGTGGGATACATCTCTGTGGCACAGTGCAGCAGATGCTCAGGAACGCCATGAAGGATTCAAACCAACACAGGGAAAGTAAGAATTCCTCTGAAATGAGTTTGAGACTAACATTTGCTTTTTGATTATTTTCCAGCACTAACCCAATATCCACACATTCAGGCCACAAGATGAAAACATCTCAACATACTTATTCTTTTAAATGTACTACCTACTGCAGCTGTCCTTTTAAAAAATATATAATTAGCATGCATTGTATATTTCATCATAACATCATCACCCTATGTTTGCAAAGTGTGTTGCTATTTAAATCCTTCCCTTAAAGCCACTACGAGTAAGTCGGCACGTTGGCGACACCTTTGAACAAAAGCGGTAGTATTATTACGACGCCAGCTGTCGTGAAGCTGTTTTCTAGCTCGTGCAGGGCGTTCAGATTCAAATAATCAGGAAGCAATATGGTGCGTGTCCGTGTGTTGAAAGCAAAGTGTGAGGGCACCGGACTCTTTTCGGCTCCGTGAGTCTATGGGTGACACAGCATCAACTAATGCCAGTAAGTGCTAAACACACCTGATTGCAATGAGTTGATGCATTGTCACCTCTCACGGAGCTGAACGAGTCCGTGTCCCCACACAAAGCGAATGAACGAGAGATGGCAGTTAGTTAGAATGGATCACGATGAGGTAATGTGTTTATGTTGTAAATAATGACTATTTCAGATGAATAATGGTCATCTGATGATGCTGGTATGAGGCAAAGTAAACTTTGTTTTAGTAGGCTACCGCCGTGAAATTGTGTATACGTTGCTTGGCAACGCCCTCCCGCCCGACTATCACTCTCCCTTTTCGCTTTTCTTCATTGCATTTCTTTTTTTTCTTTTATGGTTCAGCCCCGTTATCAGTCATTATGACGACAAACAACTGTCTCAAACAAGGCTCCCGCTCCCCTTCCCTCACCTGGAGGGATAGGCTTCTCAAATCGCGTAACTGCGCCACACTGAAATCTGTGACCAATACGGATATGTGACCATAGAGCATGCACGCGTGAACCGAAAATCGGACTGGGTGTACGACCAGATCAAATGCAGTAATAAAAACTATATAAAAACGTCTTTCTTTGCACTGATGGTCTTGTTTGCTGTTAAAGGTAATTTATGATTATGAGAGGAAACATGAGGCTGTTTAAAAGATATTTAAAAGTTACTCGTGGGCGCTTTAACTGAACCAAAGCATGTCTTCAGCATGGCTCTGAAATTAATTATTTTGAGGTCTCATTTCTGCCCCCTGCTGGCCAGAAATTGGTAATTGCTGTCTTCAAATGAACTGATTAACAGCTCAAAGCAAGTCTCCGACAGTTAACGCGGCTGCAGATTAAGTATTTCAAATTGCATCCTCAAAAGGAACCTTTGGATTGTTTACAGGAAATGGCTAAAATCAGTGACAACGGCTACATCGATGCTCTCCGCTTCCTGCAGGACAACGGTACGTATTCATCAAGTCATATTGACTGTTGAGTATTCATACAAACAGAAGATTGGGGAAGATTTTGTCTATTATTTTAGCTAAAACTGCAGCTGATGGTGAGTAATTCAGTATGTCAATCATCTCAATTGAAATGCCCATCACAGATCTCATAAGCAGTGAGTGTCCCCTGAGAGGTCTGGCGCTGGACACAGTGTGTTGTGAGCTGGCCAAGGAGCTGGCTGAGTCTGAAGAGTCCAGTGAGACGCCACAGCAGAGCGCAGTGAAACAACCCCGGGAAGAGCACCGATGGCTGGATCCCAAGCTCGTAGAGAACCTCCCAGTTTACATTAAAAAACGTAGGGACAGTCGTTGTTTTTTTTCTCTATCTATCTATCTATCTATCTATCTATCTATCTATCTATCTATCTATCTATCTATCTATCTATCTATCTATCTATCTATCTATCTATCTATCTATCTATCTGTCTGTCTGTCTGTCTGTCTGTCTGTCTGTCTGTCTGTCTGTCTGTCTGTCTGTCTGTCTGTCTGTCTGTCTGTCTGTCTGTCTGTCTGTCTGTCTGTCTGTCTGTCTGTCTGTCTGTCTGTCTGTCTGTCTGTCTGTCTGTCTGTCTGTCTGTCTGTCTGTCTGTCTGTCTGTCTGTCTGAATCTGATTTTTAAAGACAAAGTAGTACAAAACATGTGTGACGCAGTTAAAGAAAATACTAAATGAATCTGGTATTAATCTGGTATTAGCGTATGAATAGTGGATTTAAAATAGTTGTAATCCGCAGGGAGATAAGACTGTGATTCAAAGCAATACAAACAATAATGTACCACTGAAACACCATGCAAGTACAGAACAGTTAGTGCAGTCCTAATCTAAATATCTATGGGTGTTTTTCTCACTGTTTTTGCGTCAGAATTGTGTGAGGCCTGCAGAGATGCAAAAAATTCAGGCGGACTGTTGTCTCGTGTGAGCGACTACCTGCCAAAGAAGATGACCTCCTACCTTCAGATGCCCCGCATTCTGCCCGTGGGCGTGGAGTCGGCCCGTTCTGTAGCCCAGAGGTAAAGCTTACCCGCCTCTAGGCTAAGTAAGATAGCTACTAACAGTTCATATATTTTTTTGATGGATGTAATGTAATCTTTTTGATCAATTATTGAGATCATAACCTTTACAAATGTCGGTGAGAAAAGGCTGACAACATCCAAACGTCTTGTGTGGCTGTAAATCAACTAATTGTTTCATCTGTAATGTTTCTGAATACACAGCGGTGAGACAATTAATTTGATTGAATAATTAATTAAATCAAATAAAAAATAAAAACGAGTCATAAAAATTACTGGTTATATATAGTGAACATCAAGAAAATAATAATAGTAAATAACAAGATTCCTAATATTTGCGGCTTTCACTCAAGTCCAATTTTAGTGTAGGTTCTGTAATACATTTTTTCTCTTCTTGGTGGTAATACTTGTATTGATTGTGTACAATGATCTGTGTACTTCATGCCAATATATGTTCATATGTGACTGTCTAAGACTGTGACTGTTCCTATCAGGCTTGTTGACTGGATCCCAGATGTCCCGGGCAACATGAGCTGGCTCTATGGCATGGCTGGAAACATATACAAACAGGCCTGGAAGGGCGATGACGAGGACTATTACAGGTATGTATCAAATCAAACATTATTTATGTAGCACTTCTCCTACAATAAAAGGCAGCACAAAGTGGCAGCCATGTCAAAAACCATCACTAACAAAGTGATATCAAGTGATATTGCAAAGTAATTGATGTTTTGATTGAGAGAGTGGATGGCCTTGGGAAAGAAACTGTTCATGAATTATTATTATTATTATTATTATTATTATTATTATTATTATTATTATTATTATTATTATTATTATTATTATTATTATTATTATTATTATTATTATTATTATTATTATTATTATTATTAGCATTATTATTTATTTTTTAAACACTGCTGTTCCTCAAACTGACCAATCCCTTTGTCCCTGTCTGTCTTTTTGCTCTGTGCTTCTTCCAGTGAGGAGCCTCTGCGCCGGTGCTCTAGCCTGCCGTCAGACCTCAACCTGTGGGATAAGAGCAGAGGAGACTTGGCCGTTCTCCCACTCACACCACCAGCCACGCCCACCTCTGATCTCACCTTCACCTGGAACAAGCACAGTACTAAGTCGGGCCCCTCAATGCCCCTCACTCCACCTCCAACACCCACAGAGAGCCCCACATCTGGGCCAGGGGAAGCCACCACAGAGTCCCCCAAAAGCACAGTGGGAGGCTGGGGTCTGGGCCGGGCTGTTGGGTGGATCAGAAATAGTATTTTACCGGAGCAAACTCCTCCAAACTAAAAAAGAAAACAGATTATTGAATGCCCTTTTCCTGCACTTAAGTAAATACATTTAATATTGCACTGAGAGAAAAGAAAAAAAAAGAAGTGAATGTCGAATAAAGGAAAGGAAAGATGTGTTTTGTGGTGTCAATATTAAAGAAAGTATCAGTGGGTTTGTAGAAATTCAATCTCTATCTGATGCAGCAATAAGTATCACCGAGTACTATAAGCCTACTGACTGCACTACAGATGTTTAAGGTAAGAATACACGTTCTCTGCGTCCAGCCCCCTCTCTTAGAACTCGCTCCAATTGACGTTGTTTTGTCTGTTTTGTAAAAAACCTGAAAGTGTTTGAGGTTTTATGTCGATATTAAAGATTCACAAATTCATATTTTTAAATGAACAATGATTCATATTACTGTGTCTAAGGTAGAGAGTTGGTTAGATAAGATATACTTTTTGTCTTGTATTTGGAAATGCTTTGTATCCCACTGAGAATTATTCCCTGTAACCTACAAACTACAGACAAAATGAGTAATATTAAATATTTTGAATATTGGACTTACATCTGTACCCTGTGTGTGCAAATGGGTGACTGGTTGCAAACAGTTCACCATGACAACTTAACATAAAGTAATTAATTGTCAACGTTGTGTCGTCAGCTCATTCTACTGCCCCCAAGTGGATACAAAAATGATTGCTCTTGGTTTTATATAAAGCGCTTGTTCGACAGTGATTTTGATCTGATATTATTGGGCTTAAATGCACTGTAATTCTGTCAATGTTTTATGTTCTATCGTTTGTCATTTTTGGGATTGCATTTTAATGTGCGCTGTTCTCAGGGAAAGATATCTCGCTCTCAATGGCCCTCCCTGAATAAATAAAGGTAACTATAAAGACTGAAACGTACACTTTGATAGAAAAAAAATATAGAAAAAAAATTCATATTTCATTATGTTTTAAAAGAATTAAACTGATAGATAACTTATTTCTATTCAATATACAGTACATGCCAAATAAATAGATGTGCTTGGCAAATTGGATGCTAAAACAAAGGCAGGTTATACTTTTCATAATTATATATTCAACTACAGGCACATTATGATGCACTATAATTCTCCTCCATTACCACCAAGAAAAAAAAACACATTAAAAGCAGCAGAACATAGAAATAATAATGATCCATTGAATAATAAATACAAACGGACAGGTTATACTGTTAACTGTTTCCATACAGTATCGTTTGTAGCTACTTACAGGCTCATATTTGTCCAAATCTGTATAATAGTCAATAATGGGGTTCAAGTGGGTTTAGGCTGTCCTGTCCCCATTCTCCTGTTCTGCGCATCAATAGTCCACAATATTAGTCTGTTATGAGACTTATGTATCACATGATGTCCTAACTGCCGACCCAAATGCACACAGTGAGGGGGCCTCCTGTCTGTTTTTCTATTATGAAACACGTGACGTTGAAGCCTAGTAAATTATGCAATACCGTGCCATACCATAGCACTGCCCGCTTTGTAGAGGCCACATAAGGTAAGGTGTAGGCCTACTACATGTTGATGAAATCGTACAGAGGGAATCCAGTCCACACAGGCACCAGCTGAACTGAACTGAAGGTGGATGAGTGAATTGAAAAGACTACACTATAGCCTACTGTGAGATGTGTATGTTAAGATGATGGAGGAGAAGTTTGACTGGGACGAGGAGTGGAACCTGTCCTTCGCGGGCTGTGGCTTCAGGAGTGTTTACTACCTGGGCGCTCTGAGCTGTATCATGGAGCGCGCGCCTCGGCTGGTCCACGGAGCGTCTAAGATCTGCGGAGCTTCGTCCGGATGTCTGGTGGCCGCCGCGCTGGCTGTTGGTATTCCCATCGGTGAGTTTAACACATAAATAGTATGTAAAACAGTTCAACAGTAAGGTGCCTGAGCCTCCACTGCACGCGATGTACGCAATGTACGCGGCAAGATTACATCAATGTAGCCTACGGACGCGTTTACAAGCGATTGCGCATCAAGCATCCTGCAGTGTAGTGTGGCTTGGAGTCCATATTTCCCTGTACGGGACAATAAAATAGTATACATCTCTTCTTATCTTATTTATGTCTTAATTTCTCTGTTATTTCTTGAAGTCTTTTTTGCAGTATGGATACAGATTATGGTTTTATAAAATCAGATCTTTTGTATCTTTTTATTTTCTGATTCACCACTTACGTCTCACACATTTAGCCTACAACAAGCTTTTTCTTTTGTCTTCCTGTAGTAGTGGAGTACCTCTCCATTCATAAAGTTCATGGTTACGTTATCTCGGAGTAGCTGCTGTTATTGATACTTGGAGTAAACCGTGTACTTGGCAGGTTGACTTACACAGTGTTCACACAGTGTTCAGCAAATCCATCGTGAGAGCAAATTCCAGAGGTCAGTGGAGTTCAATCCCAAGGGTTGAAGGGAATCACCCGTCACCCTCACTCACACTCACTGCTTTATTCTGTCAATAACTTACTTTCAAACAACAATAACATGAAATGACATCACCACAAAAACATGTATATATCTACAATATTGTATATATTTCGACCTTAAAGGTGCAGTGTGTAATATGACATCATCAAGAAAGTTCTACAAAGTTCTAGAATGCAACACTCCCTGGGTAACCCCACCCCTTTAGAATAATAACAGAAGCTACAGTGGCCTTCAAGGACAAGAACAATTCTAAATTTTATACAATGCACCTGATGACATTCCAACTACGTCACTTTCAAGATGGCGGCACTAGGCTTTGGTCCAAAATATGCAGAAATATGGACATATATGAGACCCTTTCTAAGGGAAAAAAAAATAATTCAAAATTTTTTTTCAGCTATTATGCACTAAATTAAATGTACTTGTGGATATTATAATTACTTTCAACAAAATCTGCTAGGAAATAAAACCCAAAATTCTACACACTGCAGCTTTAAATCTTTTATATGTATTTTGATTGATTGATTTAATTGTATTAGTGTTTCATGCGTAAACAATATGCCATTGGAAAAAGGCTTTCAACAACCATTTCAAATACAAAGAGACCAGAAACCAAAAGTGGATGCTTGACCATACTAACCAAATAAACAATAAACAATCATGACGTTTTTCAGTCTTCAGTGACTGAGGCCAGCTTATAGTATTGTAAGTAAACAAGCTGTCATCATCAGAGCTCAAAAACATTTTAGGATTTCTGAACAAACATTTCATTCATCAAAGGTATTCTTAGCTCATCATAGAATATGTAAAAGAAAATGACATGAATGATCATACATCTCAAAGTTCACTAAGTAGATGAAAATGATACAAAGGAATTCAATACCTCAAAGAATCTGAAAAAATCCTACATTTCCCATGATGCAATTTGCAGCTCTAACAGAGGAGTCAGCAAACAACTTTTGCTTTATCAAAGAAATAAAAGTTAAAATGTCAACAACAAAAAAATCCCTTTATCCAATCTCAAAAGATAACTTCATTTAAGTATTACCATGTTATTCATTCCCTGACTCATTCAACCTTACTGCAACCATCCATCATACATCCATCACTATCTCCATTTCTTTCCTTTAGAACAGTTCTGTGTGGATGTCCTGAACATTGCCAAAGAGGCCAGAACACACACTCTGGGCGTGTTCCACCCGCGCTTCAGTCTGCTGCGGACAGTGCGGGCCTCGCTGCAGGAGAAGCTCCCGGCAGACGCACACCTCCGGGCCAGTGGCCGGCTCTGTGTGTCTCTGACCAGGATGACTGATGGACAGAATGTGTTAGTGTCTGAGTTTGACAGCAGAGAGGAGCTCATTCAGGTAGAGAGAACCTATCTATCTATCTATCTATCTATCTATCTATCTATCTATCTATCTATCTATCTATCTATCTATCTATCTATATATCTATCTATCTATCTATCTATCTATCTATCTATCTATCTATCTATCTATCTATCTATCTATCTATCTATCTATCTATCTATCTATCTATCTATCTATCTGTCTGTCTGTCTGTCTGTCTGTCTGTCTGTCTGTCTGTCTGTCTGTCTGTCTGTCTGTCTGTCTGTCTGTCTGTCTGTCTGTCTGTCTGTCTGTCTGTCTGTCTGTCTGTCTGTCTATCTATCTATCTATCTATCTATCTATCTATTTACTGTTTCTATGTAATAATAGTGTATTTGTCTTGCATAATTTTCCTCTGTAGGTTCTGGTGTGCAGCTGCTTTTTCCCTGTTTACTGTGGCTTCTTCCCCCCTTCATACCGTGGAGTGGTGAGTAGATAGAATTACAGTTTCTGAGTTAAGTTTGTGCAAAAGGATTACAAGGAAATTATACAATATGGTTCAATCTGTGTACTATAAACTGAAGCACGCATAAGCAAATGTATTTATTTTTTGAAATCTTATAAATAAAGTAAGTAAACGGTAAGTATGTCGGCGTAGGCATAACTTCAAGGTGCAGGGTGAAAGAAAACAGTTTCTTAGAATGTTGCTGCACAGTTTTGACCTCTAAAACTTATTCAAAAGTAAAGATTTTGTTAGTTATTTTACAATTTGTAGTTGCAATTACAGCTATTTTGATTTTTTTTTAAGCATTTACGTTTAACATTAACCTAAGGAGCAGCATCTTTTCCGTCACATCAGGATGAGTTAATATTAAAGGCCTACTTCACCCGTTGGAATATGAAGGTGTATTGAACTCGGAGATCCTATGAAGTATAAATGTGCTACATTTCTCTTTCTGTGATGTCACAGAAAGAGAAATGTAGGGTTATGACAGTGAGACCATAAAACACTCTTTCTGCCTTTTCTCAGGCTAGGATGATCCGATTTCAATTTTTTTTTGCACATTTATACTTCATAGGATCTCCGAGTTCAATACACCTTCATATTCCAACCGGTGAAGTAGGCCTTTAACAATAGGATTATTAATATTCACATTACTAAACCCAGCAAGATGCTCCATTTTGAACCACAATGTCTCATTCATTGGGCTCTCCTCCTTCCTCTCAGCTCTATATGGACGGAGCCCTGAGCAACAACCTGCCTCTGTTTGAGCAGAGGAACACCATCACTGTGGCTCCCTTCTCCGGCGAGAGCGACATCTGCCCCAGAGAGGGAACCTTCAACTGCATGGAGGTTCACTATGGCAACGTCAGCATCCAGGTTAACACCGGCAACGTGCATCGTGTCTGGACCTCTTTCCTTCCTACCAGACCTCAGGTGGGTCCCCATACAGGTCCCTGTTCATTTAAACTGTATGGAAAGGAACTATAAGCACAGTTACACTATAAGTAAGTGTTTTACTACATGGAAATTTGTGGCTACTTGTACAAAAGTTTTTCCATTTTCTGCACTTTTAGTTTTAGGTTATACCTCGTCTCGACTACAGTTCAAAAAACCTTTAACCCCCTACTTTCCTTTTTTTTTTTTTTCAAACTTTGTACACTGTGGTATTGAGGTTTTTACCTGAGGAAAAAATCCGAATAGGTTTTTTTCCAGCCCTGAAAAAAAAAAAAAATTGCATCGATGCGTTCTGAGATCTCCATCATGTAAAAAAAAAAAGTTCTAACAAACCTTTATGATTTCCACTTTTTCTTTACAGACGCTGGCTGAGATCTGCCACAACGGATACATGGATGCTCTACTTTTCCTGACAGAAAGAGGTGAGATAATTCTCTATATATATTTTATTTTTTATAAAGTTAGGAAAACCCTTGAAAATGTAAGTTTTCAGGGGCGCCCATAGCTCAGTTGATCACCTTGTTCCTCTTCACACACCATTCAGTAACAACTAAAACATGTCATTAGTCAAATGTCTGTGACAGATCTGCTTGGAACACAGCGTCCTCTCCCGGAGACGGAGACAGTCAGACCTGCCTGTTGTGATCTGCTGGAGTCACAGAGGAAACTGCTGAATGGACAAAACCCTCGTCAGGAAGATCACTGGTGGCTGGACCCCAGAGTCATAGAGAACCTCCCAGTGGGCTTCAAGAAAGGTAAGAATGAATTATTATTTTTATTATTTGGACCTTTATTTATACAGGTAAATCCCATTGAGACAGCAGACTCTTTTTCAAGGCAAACCTGTTCCTATTCCCACGTTTTCCAATCATTCACACACACACACACACACACACACACACACACACACACACACACACACACACACACACACACACACACTATTTTTAGCATGTAAAAACAATACAATAAAAGGGGAAAAAAACTGTAACAACAGTAAAATAACACAAAACTAAAAAAAATCAAGTTAAATATATTAATTGATCATGTCCGAAAAGGTAAGAAGGAGAATAAGCATTGTTTTGGGGAAGCTACTTAGAAACCAAAGCTTTGCAAACTAGCAATAACTTCACTGGATCTACAGCAAATCTAGTTTGGTTGACTAAAGCAATTCTTACTGCTGGAAAGGGGAGTTCAAACTACTTTGTAAAAAATGTGAAAATGTAATATGAAATTATAATATAAAAAATGTAATACAAATATGACACAGACATTAAAGTTAGTGTAATGTGTGTGTGTGTGTGTGTATTCATGAGTATGTTCATGTGTGTGTGTGTGTGTTAGTGCTGTGTGAAGCGTGCAGGGACACTCCTGATGAGGGCAGTACTCGTCTTCTTCCAGTGAGAATGGTCATGTGTCTGCTGAGCCTCCTTCTGCTGCCTATTGAGATCATCTTCCTACTCACCAAAAGGTAAAGTGCAATGATCATTAAGTGCTTTATTCATTAAGTAAAAAACAACAACAGTCCCTTAATAACATGCTCCTTACTGCAGTGGGAAATTAACTCGGACCGACAATTGCTATTGTCACTTAGGGTGGTAGGATGACCTATAGGAAGAGGGGCCGACCACTAACCATGAGCTTGCTGGGTTGATCCCCAGCACCGGACAGGAGAGTGTTAGTAATAAAACTAGTGGTGGATGGTATTACGTATATATATATCTACGGTGCCCACCATTTCTACCATTGTGTCCTTGAGCAAGACACTTTACACCAAACTGCACCAGGGACGCTGTACTATGGCTGACTCTGTGCCTCTGGAGTGTGGTAACTTGAGAGGGGATATGCGAAAAGATGAATTTTAATGTGCCTCGTCGTGTAAATTGACTAATAAAAATAACTTCACTTTGTTTTTCATTGTGACAGCGTGATTTCATCAGTTTGCAGACTGTTGACGTGGACTGAAGATCTCTGCAGGCAGACTTGGAGCAGTGAACCCAACAACTGGTGTGTGATGCACTTAAAAATATAATCAGATTTAGTTTATCAAATGAATTATTATAATTTCGGTTATATACAGTATGTTTAGATGTTAATTACATTTTATTTTATTTTTTTACAAAATAGTTTGATCTACTTTTTCTAAATTTATATAGTTAAACATACTAGATTTAGCTAAGCGTTAGTTCAACTCATTTACCTGTGAAGGCATTGGTAGTTTACAAAGCTAAACTCATTTATATATGTGTGTTCTCCAGTGTATTTCCAAAGGAGGGCTACAGCAGACAATCCTCTGACTCAGACCTCACAACCGAGACAGGAGACAAAATAATCATGACAACAACCACCAACACAAACTCTGACAAAACTCTTCATTGGGACAGCAACGGTAACCTTGACGAACTCTTCTCCCTCAACTCTTCATACGAGGGTCCTTCCAACTTCCCCACAGCAAACACAACCGCATGTGGCAACTTGACTTTAAACCACAGAATGAAACGGACACTTTAACCACCCCTAAAAAAATATTTTTTTAAACTCAAAATTGTAAAGTTAACTAAAAGGGCTTCTGTTAGATTCATTTTGCAATCAAGGAGCTTTTCCCAGTGATCCACGTGTATAGAAAATATGATTTACCTTGACATTAATCAAAGACAATGAGTAAATCGTCATGTTGAATGAGAGAGTTGGTATCCAGGCTTTCCATTATAGGTTATCATTTCATTGCGCATATCTGTTTTTTTTTTTTAATTGTATCTGTATGAAAACATGTTTTTCGCCTTTTTCCAGGTTTATTTAATAATGTGTGTTATAGCACTGCTGTACTTTTACATTTGTGTTGTTACGAAAAGAGTTTTATAGGATGATTTAAACAAACTTGCAAAAAGTAATTTTTTAAACTGAAATACATATGTAGACATTGAGTTTTACAAGTACATGACTTGTCAAATACTTCAAAGCGAATTGTACTGGTTATGTAGTATGGCAGGGCAACGACACAGTTGTCCTGAGCCTCTGTGTTTAACGATATGAAGATTAAAGGAATTTATTACAGGCAAAGCTCGAAAAATTCCTGAAGTAGGGTGAGTGAATTATGATCGACTTTACCTGAAAGTTTGTTATTGGGTTGAAATTCAATCCTGTAAAATGTACTTTTGAAAAACAATAATTGACCAAACATCTTTTAATCAAAAGTGTCTCATTTGAATATGTGTTTATAAAGTCAGCTAGTGTGGTCATGAGAGACGATTTTAAAGTTAATTAAAATGTTAAACATTTAAAATATGTCATTTCTGGGGGATGTCAGTGGTCAAAGATACAAACTATGTTACTGTGACATCCTGTTCACAAAACCTTTTGTTGCATGTTGGAATCCACTTTCAACTGTTGTTTTCTTTTCTAATGTTTTCTCCACAAAATAAAACACCTCAATTTCCATCACTACGGTAAATGAACCCTTCGTGCTGTACTGAACGACACAAAATGATTGAAAGGTAATCCAATAATATAAAAAAAATCATCATCAGGACATTTTAATGGACAAATGTTTCATAAAAATTCCGTGTGAATGACATTTTCATAAACATGATTCTAAAACTCCTAAAGCAAAACAAAAAGTTCATTCAAATAAAACCTGTGAGAGTTTGGTAACATTATATTGAAAGGCTTTGCCAGTAATTCACCATGTGATCACTTTGCATCGTGATCACTTTTGTAGCACCATGAATAGAAACATCAGTTAGCTAAACCCTCTGTTCAAGTAGAGGTTTATGAACGCTCACACTGATCTGTTGAGCTCATAAAATAACCATCTTGAGTTGTATCTACTGTCCAAACAGTAGGTATGAATGCGTTTACACTTACTGCATCACAGTGCAGTAAGGTGCAGTACAGTACGGTACAGTAAAAAGGCAAAACAAACGTTTAAATACACAACCTCCAGGGCAGTCGAGCATCATTGTCAAGTCCCTGATTTCACATATGTAAAAAGACTGCCGTGAAGGGGACCATACGTGTGATGTAGACAAGATCAAAACAAACAAAATAAAAAGTGCAGACAGAATATTCTGCAAAATTCTCTAAAAAGTTCATCTATGCGAGTATATATTCCACTCAGACACTAGTTTAAAAAAAACGGGGGAAACGACCCAAAACCGGAAAAAAGAAGAAGTGTATTTTTCCTTTATACGGGGGCTTCCTTTGGGGCCCCGCTGATGTCTGGGATCTGATCAGCAAAGTCCTGGTTCATCCACTGTCCGTCAGGCAGCTGGCCCTCTGCTGTGGGGGGCACGGTCGCCTCCTGTGCTCCTTCTGAAGACAGACAACACACAGGCTCAAGCCCTCTGCTGTGGATAATATGACACAACAATCTACTATGTTTATTACTGTAACTAGGGCTGAGCCGTATCCAACTGTTGATAGATACCTTTGCTATTTTTAAATACCCCAGGGTACAGAGTTACCTTACTACAGCCTAACCCTAGCTGACCCAGCTACTTAAGTTCATGTAAACAAGCCGACTGTTCGAATGATCATTACAATGTGTCGTTTAATTTCTACAACTTAAATAAGTTTCAAAAATGTGAAGACACTGTGCAGATGCAAAACGTTTCAAGTTAGTGTGTGTGTGTTTAGGTGTGTGTGTGTGTGTGTGTGTGTGTGTGTGTGTGTGTGTGTGTGTGTGTGTGTGTGTGTGTGTGTGTGTGTGTGTGTGTGTGTGTGTGTGTGTGTGTGTGTGTGTGTGTGTGTGTGTGTGTGTGTGTGTGTGTGTGTGTGTGTGTGTGTGTGTGTGTGTGTGTGTGTGTGTGTGTGTGTGTGTGTGTGTGTGCGTGTGTGTGTGTGTGTGCGTGCGTGTGCGTGCGTGTGTGTGTGTGTGCGTGTGTGTGTGTGTGTGTGCGTGTGTGTGCGTGAGTATGTTACCTCTGTTTTCTTCAGCTGGGAATGTACAGTGTCCGTTGGTCTGGGCCGGGTCGGCCTGGCTCCCTTCTCCATACGCTCCGCCGTAGGCATCTTCATATCCAGGATCGTACTGCTCCTCCTTTATGGCCATCCTCTTGGCATCCTCTGTTGGTGTAGAAAGACAAAGGAAAGGGTAAATTAATGCCAAACATAATCTACCCAGAGACCAAACTAAAAAAGGCATGATTTTAATATTAGGATGTACTGAAATACACAGCGAATTAAGCCCAGTGTTTCCCCTATATTCATTTTACAGTGGGTCTGCCCAGTGGGGTAGAGTTAGGCCTACTTTAATTGTGCTTACCTGATTATGTCACCACAACAATTTTAACTGGCCTTCTACTAGGTCACTACTTCCAATTCGTAAATAAGGCAATATTTTTGGCTATGTTTTTAGGTTCAAAAGGAATTTTCCTAAATCTTGAGAAAGCTCGACATAATCTAATGAGATAGACAGACATGAGATTACTTTTTTGTTTCACTTGGGTTTTTTTTTCACTAAGTATTTCTTGATGAGGCAAATCTGATTCCATAGCTTTCTTGTTGATTTACTGATTGAAATAAAAACACATCCACATCGGTGCTGCTGCTGCTGCTGCTGCTTACCCTTGGCCAGTTTCAGGTCAAAGTGGTACTCCACCTCCTCCACCTCAGTGCTCTTTCTCTCTCCCTTCAGCTGGTCTCGCAGCTCCCGAAGTTTGATGTAGAAATGAACCTTGTCTTGAGCGCGAGGGAACTGGGCACAGCGAGCGCTGGACGAAGGCATCAGGTACAAAGCCTGTGTGAGGGGGAAATAACTGTCAGAGGAATTCTTCAAAAAGGTTTCTATAGTTTAAATAAAATAGCCGTGGTTTAAAGTTCTCATTTTCTAAACTGACAGCTCTTCATAAATTGTTGTAGTTTTTCCAACAAGGTGGATTCAGCAATTCTGGACAACACTTGCCGAGCTGTTGAATATCTCCTCATGATCCGCTACCTGTATGTGTTCTTTGTGTGTGTGCTGGAAAGAAGTCCAGTGTTACTACACATTCAGGCTCTGTAAATGGGCATGTTGTTAGCTATGTTGTTAGCTAGTTTAGAGTCTACTGTAGGCTGTGTATTAACACCAGATTTTTTTTTTAGCGCACACAGTACGGACAAGTAGCGGATCATCACGGGATATTCATTGATTTTGACAAAAAATGATTTTGACAACAAGCACTCTCCAGAATCGCTGTCTCCACCAAGAACAAATATTTTAAATGTTCTATGATTAAATGACTTTTTGATAATACTTTTCCCTCGTCAGTGCTGATACTGATTACGTCGTCTGGTATCAAGTACTAGTGATAAACAGTACATAACAAGTATTGAACAGGTATTTAACCGTTAGTCTAGCCAAACACCACTCCATTTTGAGAGGCCTACTTGGTTAATGAACTTATATTTATATCTGAGGAACCAATCGTGAAGTTACAAAGCAGTGGGTTGCTCACCACGTCACAGTCGGGGATCTTGTATGGCTGCAAACCAAAATCAAGTTTCTTTGGTTTTTTACCAAACAACTCTCTGCAGAACATTTCAAAGATGCCTTGGAGGTGGAGGGGGGCGGGGGGGGGGGGGGCGGGGGGGGGAAAACAGAAACATATCAATATTAGTAATAAAGAAATATTACTTCATTTTGACTAAAGCATAATTCCATGGTAACTGTTGCTGTGCAGGAGAAGAGTTCTTACATTTTCCGTTGAAAACAGCTATAAGAGGCTTGAATTTCTTCAGCTTCTCTGCAAGAATTACGCCTCCTTCACGTAATTCTTTACTGTTGAAACGAGAAAAAAAAAGAGAATTATGAACAGGAATTTAAGCCATTATGATTGTAATAGTGAGCGATCTAGTCAATAAGTTATGCCACTACTAATGCATCTTACATGTTCTTCCCCAACAGTCTATAGCTACCTACGTTGTAAGGTCTTTGCTTCCCGGTGTCGCCCTTTCCACCATGTTGGTGAAGCCCATCTTGTACTTGGAGGGCAGCGAGGTGTCGTGCGTGTGGTTGAGCAGCTCGGGAGTGAAGCCGGACAGAAACAGACACTTCCCTGAAAGTGACAAAGTGTTTCCCAGTCATTCATCTCTTTGGCCAACAAACCCAATGTTAACAGTCTTGCATAGTAATCCTCTTCATTTTTATTCATGGCATCATTTTTGAAAACCTTAAGACAATCAAAATGATATGCGCTTTTCTGATAATTTTTTTTTACAACACACAGTTTTTTTTTGAACAATTAAAGACAGTTTCTGGTCACATAACTTACAAAAATGATTTCCACAACCTGGGAACCAACTCCCAATGTAAGCTGCCACCAGTCCTGGATTGATACCGATCTGGAAAAAAAACAAGAATTAATCAGTGCATGTTTTTGAATAACTTATTGCACATCTTTCAACCCTAAAAGAGTGGAATCTTACAATGACGTAGTCCAGGTTGTATTCCAGCAGGTCTGGTAGAGTTCTGGTCAGGACCTCCTCCTCTGTCATCCCCTTGAAGCGGTCACGTTTCTTCTTCACCTTCTTAGGGCTGTCGTCGATCGTCTCTTGCTTGCCGTCTGCGGGAGCCTCGGCGCCCTTCTTGGGCTTGCGACCGGGTTTGGCTTTGGGGGCGTTAGGGTCTTTAGGTGGCTTGGGGGCCTTCGGAGGTTTAGGGGCCTTGGGGACTTTTGGTGGTTTGGGCGCCTTGGGCTCCTTGGGTTGTGCTGCTCTGCCTCTCTTCTTGGCGGGGGCTACAATACAAGTTCAGAGTGGTGAGATAAACAGTACCAACCGTGGATAAACATTTATTTTAAAATTAAATTTTTGTTAGTACGGGGAGAGAGAAGTACAGACAAAAGGGAACGTTTGGTACCATTAATGAATTCCAGGTATAGGTTCATATGCAAAAAGAACACAATCCTAAGGACAACTCTGTCATCATAACACTTTTCTAGAAGAAATGCTAATTCCATGTAGTTTTATAAGATGTTCTTCAGGTATAACCTACAGTTACACTTTATACAGTACATATTGTAGAGTAAGTCATTCAAAAGTGATCATAGTACGTTTTGAAAGGTTGGCTGGTTCCTGCTGTTCCATCATTGGTTCTGGATGTTCCATATGGTCCATAGGCGACTCTCCCGGGTTCATGTCCCCGTAGTGATGCTGGTGGTTTTGGTTAAAACCTGAATATTGGTTCTGTTGAGCTTGGAATTGTTGGGCAGACTGGACCCTGTGGAAGAAGAAGAATAAAAAAAAAAAAAAAAAAAAAAAAAAAAAAAACGAGAAATGATCAACAAAATAAAAGGCAGTGGGATGCGAGTTAGACCGGTGTGTTGTGTAACCAACAATGTGATATTTGCTTTTGTTTTAAATATTTTATAAATATGATTGATTGATTGATGATCAGTCAATCCTCATAAATGTGTGGTTATTTATGATAAATTGATTATAACGTCTGAGTTTTTAAACACTGACATGTAAAACTGAAAATGTGGAAGTGGAAGTTATGCAGTTCGTACAAAAAGGAGTCAAAAAGGAGAATATACAACAGCTGTAAAATATCATTCATTTTGCACAAACCAAATTGTCAAATAATGAAAACAATGGTAAAAGAATAGTCAAACGGCCGGGGCAGCTGGGCGCACATGCTTTCATTTCATTCTCTTCGCACTTTGCCATAGACAGATTGTCTGATGTAATATTCTGACTCAATGACTCACCACTGTTGAAGATACTCCGGGGACACAACAGGGTAAGATCCATTCATCTTTTCATCCATTTTTATGGGGGGGGGGATGGTTTGACTTTATTGAATAAATCAATATGCATGTTGAAGGAAAAAACATCTAGGTTTATGTACATGTGGATTAGCATATTGAAGAGGCTGGCAGTGTGTGCAGGGTTCCCACAGCCAAAGGCAAGTTAGACTATTATAGTTTCTAAGACTAAAGCTTGTTTTAATGCAACTTGGAATTAAAATAATAAAAATATTTTACAATAAAAACAAATCTGTAAAGAAAATGTGTAACTCGCATTACACTCAAAAAACAACAAAGAAAACTTTGTAAATGTGCGTTCGGTCCATCATATCCTGGTTATTTGTGACCAGATTACAACATGTCCAATACCATTGGAAAACCTTTTCATTTCCCTAGTGTAAAATTGCTTACATTTTTTAATTTCTAGTTACTGATAAGAGAGTTGGCAAATTGGCCACATTTCATTTGGGACCTACCAACATAAATCAGCTGTGCTGCTCATCCCACGAATGCAAGATGATAACAAATGGGAAATGAACAGGCTTTCCGATGATATTCTGCGTGATATGATCAAATACATATGTCCAAACTTTTTTAAATGTGGTTAAAAAAAAAAAAAAATCAGATGTTACTAGGTTATCTAAATTTGCAAAAAGAAAAGTGATTGATACAATCCTATTTAGCATTTGACTATTGAAATATTGAATTAAGACTTTTTATTTGTATTTTTAAATTAACTATTTCAATGCCTTTTAAGACTTTTTAAATAAGATGTAGGAACCCTGTGTCTGAAACTGAATGCATGTGCCAAACAGGAAAAGTTAGCAACAAAAGATAAACCAAAACATAAAAAAATCAACAAAGGATAACTCAGATGGCGATTACACGTTTAAATGAAGTTATAACGCTGATTAGCATACCCCATATTTCATGAAAAATACAACAATAGACATCCTAAACACCCAATTCTGCTCAATGTTTGCTCCCATCTTTAAATGGCTATGCTAACTAGCAAGCTAAACGGCTAAACTAGAATGAAAACCAGCTACAATTTGACATTTTATAACAAGATTTTAAAATGCTGCTACCAGGAGAAGGGACGAGCTATCTGATTTCAATCATACATGTCTCCTATTTGAGGCGATAAAAGGATTTATATTGTTAACAACAGCTCACTAGCTGTGCCACAAGTGCAGCTAATTTTAGCCGCTAGCTGCTGAGCTAACATATCATGGATGAATGGTTTCGCGTCCACTAAGCCTCCTAGCAAAGAAAACGACACACATTTAACACATATTTGAAGTAAAATTACCAACCTTTGGGGGGAAACGGCCTAAATGAGTTTATTTTAAACAAATAACTGCCTTTTTCCCATCTAATCCTGCTCCTCTATTCACACCATCTGTGGTGCAACAGAGGCAACAAAGACATGACAGCAACGCCGGTCAACTTTGACACCGGAAGAGCCCAAGTCTAAGCCGTAGGGGTGTTCATATTTGACTATAAACAATAAAAATGTCAACAACAAGAACATTTCTAGATATAAGGAGTTATCTACTATAACACATTTTCTTACCAGTTTGAACGTGGTGTTTTTACTGTTAAATGCACCTTTAAATCCAAACCAAACATAACGGAATCCCCCTTATTTAACATTAGTATGAGCGGCTCGACTTTTAAACTCTGTGAGGTTGTTTTCTATTGGCTGATAGTCTGAAATATTTAAAGGGCAATGTTTCCAGCTTGGTGCAGTTATGATATGAGTTTGTTTGTATATTTTGAGTTTTTACCCCATCCATGCATTCCTTCTAGTGAGGGCAACAACTATTGATACTTCTCATAATAAACAAATAAAGATATGGCACATTTAAGTTTAGCTTCATTGTTGTTGATTTTTAAAACACATAATTAAAATGAACACAGCTCCACTAAGGATTTGGATTTACTTCTTTGTTCAATTAACCAATGTTACAAACAGGAGCTTGTGCAAACATGTGTCAATGCAACCTGATAAAACATCATGGTATTGGTATGTTTGGCATTTTTTTTTTTACAGGGGAAAATATGTAGTGTATCTTACTATATACTGTGATTTATTTAGTTTTTTAAAGCCCTAAATATTTCCCATATAGTGCTGTGTTTGTGCCTCAACAAAGCCAGGGTGTACAGTTCTGTTTAACAAGGCATTTTCCCTGCACAAATGGAAACCATAATTTATAAAAATATATCTATATATTATTATGAACAAATTAAAATTGGATGATTGAAACCATGTGTCATTGTTATCCTGATGTTTCCAGCTTTCCTAAAGTTGGCAATTGTCTGCAGCTATATGCTTAATCTAAATTGTAGAGGTTAAACATTGTTCAGATACAGCTTCACACAAATGACTAAAAACAACGAGTCAATAAATGTACCATCATTAGAAGAGATTTAATAACTCTGTAATTACAGATTAGAAATTCCAGAGTACAATTACCTATTTATACCGCTGATAAATCATAAAATGTCATTCTTTGAAAATACAAAAATAAGTCACTGGACACAGATACAATACAAAATGCAATAAATAGTGATAAAAAATGACACTGAAAACATGCACAGTCCGTTTGAGAGTTAGAAAATGTAACCGTTGGTTGTGTGGGGACGTCTTCCCTTGTGCGTCACATTGCGATGCTTCAGCAAACTGTCTCTCTTCTTCGGTGGTGTCATCAGAGGTATGTTTACTTTTTTTTTTTTTTTTTTTTTTTTTTACCCTCTTTGGAGCATCGTGCTACTAGTACAGCTGAAATCTGGTATCTGTGGAGTGAGTACCTCCAGCTGCATTGGTTCCAGGTCGTGTTGTCCGCTATGTCCATTTCTGCAAATATGCAACAATTAATAAAGATGGATTGTTCTGCTCGTAGAAGCTTTTTATAAGTATTTAACCAATACATGAGTAATAGTTTAGTTAACTAGTGTATTTCAAGAAAAGACCCAAAATATATAGTTTAATGAACCATGGCTTAAAGGTGAAGTAAGCGGTTTATTTATATTAATATAAGTGTTAAATCGCTCTTTATTCATACAGTGATCACTTACACGATGTGCGCGTTTCATTAAGCCGATCTCTCTGTCAGCAGCTCTGCATGTAATAAGCAATTAATCTTTATGTAGTATCCCGAAATGTTATCCAATCACAAGAGAGAACAGTACAAACCGACACCCGTCTCACTCATGGTCTCACTGCTGGTGCACGCCAGAGCGACAGATGGGTGAATGTTTATGCGCATACAATGGCGGAGCAGGTAAAAATCCTTCCCAATGTCTGTTTTGATGGTTTTTATCATGTTTTATCACACTTATGGATCTGAGATGATGCTAGATAACTTGCTGCTCGAAGACCGCAGTGCATTAATGTAGTGACGTAGGGACGAGGGAGGGGACTGCTAACTGCAGTAACTGACAGGAAGTTAGCTAAAAGAACCATTCCGCTTACAGCTCCTTTAAGGCCTTAAAAATAACAAAATTAATGTTTTCCTTTTTTACAATACACTAACAAGGCCAATTTTCATTCAAATGTTAAACTGCTTTGTTTTCAATCATGTTCACTTGCAATCAGATTCCTTTTCCCAGGGCATTCCTTGAAAATCTTGGCACATTACAGCCACTTCTAGACCAGTGGAATATTGTGAAACGATTGGAAGGAATGTGTATAGCGTCAACTATGTCTGCAAAAACTGCTCAATAGTATAACTAGAGGTCAACAAACTCTCACACAGTGCCATAATTTCATTCTCAAGACAAGTGGTCACTTAATGTCAGTATTGTATGTAAATCAACTAAAATACTTTAAGTAGGTTAACAGTCACAGTGGTATGTAGTCATTATCGCATAGTAATTACATTATAATGCACCTGATACTGTTTACCCGTCTAAATGTAATAAGAGCTACATGATAGCTACCTGTGTGCTACGGCAGACCGGCGTTTTGTTTCACCTCTCCTCCCCGGTCTCTCTCAGTTGGAGCAGTTGCTGCTTTGCCTCGCGCCGTCTTGAAGCGTGCCACAGCTTTCATACTCGGGATCCACCTGCTCCTCTTTGATTGCCATTCTCTTAGCGTCCTCTGCAAAACAAATGCAACATCCACGAGTTAGACCTTCATTGAATAAATATGAATGTAAAGTCAATAACAAAATCCGCATTTCATCATCTTAGGAGCCTACATGTTCCAGCAGGACCTAGAAAAATGAGCACACACTTAAACTTCCAGTAGGATAAATGGTAAATGGACTCCACTCATATAGCGCTCTTCCCTTTTTTTTCACAGACCCAAGCGCTTTACATTGTTTTTTAGACATTCACCCAATCACACTAACATTCATACACTGATAGCAGCAGCCACCACGCGAGGTGCAAGCTAACTATCGGGAGCAATTTAGGGTTCAGTGTTTCCGACATGTAGCGCAAACCACCTACCCTGCAACCTAGTGGACGACTGCCCTACCCGCTTGAATTACCTGTGTATAAAATGTGCTATATTAAAAGGTGAAGTAAGCGGTTTGTTTATGTTAACATAAGTGTGAAATCGCTCTTTATTCATACAGTGATCACTTTCATAATGTGCGCGTCTCATAATGCCAGCTCCTCTGCCTGTAATAGGCAAATAAACTTATTGGAGGATCCAATCACAAGAGAGAACAGTACAAACCGACACCCGTCTCACTCATGGTCTCACTGCCGGTGCACGCCAGAGCAACAGATTGGTGAATGTTTATGCGCCTAAAATGGCGGAGCAGGTAAAAATCCTTCCCAATGTCTGTTTTGATGGTTTTTATCATGTTTTATCACACTTATGGATCTGAGATGATGCTAGATAACTCGCTGCTTAAGACCGCAGTGCATTAATGTGGTGACGTAGGGACGAGCGAGGGGACTGCTAACTGCAGTAACTGACAGGAAGTTAGCTAAAAGAACCATTCCGCTTACAGCACCTTTAAAAAAAAAAAAACGACTTGCCTAATTTGCCTCGCCTTGTAAAATGACATGAATTGCATTGTTTACCTTTAGCTAGCAGCAGATCGAAGGAGTACTCTGTCTCTTGAATCTCTTTTTTGGGCACCAGGCCTTTCATCTGGTCTCGCAGTTCCTTCAGCTTAATGTAGAAATGAACCTTGTCCTGTGCGCGGGGGAACTGGGCACAGCGCGGGCTTGACGATGGCATCAAGTAGCACACCTAGGTGAAAGTAAACACTCTATGAGGATTGTGTTGTTTGCGCCGTTTAGTATATTTTAAGAGTAATAATCCAAGTTTCAACAACGTACTGTGTCAGTCTCTGGGATTTTGTAGGGCTGCAGACCAAACTCCAGATTCTTTGCCTTCACACCAAACGTTTCTTTGCAGAAGATTTCATAAATACCTGCCAAAATGAACATGTCAATACACAATAACTTATCCCATTATTTCATAAATAAACCATTAAAACACAACAGTGAAGAGAACTGTACCTTTCCCATTAAAAGCTGCTATTAAAGGTTTGTATTTCTGCAGCTTGTCGAGTAACTGCCGGCCGCCTTCACGAATCTCCTTACTGGGACATAAAAACAGTGTAAATGTTATCTTGGTTCAGGGACACACTGGATTGCATTGGGTTCATTTTGGACAGGTGTTTGAGAACTGGCATGTACGATAAACACTTAAAAAATAGATCTGGTTCGTCCAAAGTAATTGTGATGACAAATAAAATCAAGCTAATTTCTTCCCAACTGTTTATGATCTTAGAATCCAGCCTTAGTTACTACTTACTGTTACACTAACTCTGCATCCTACTGTATACGAGCAACAATATAACTAATTTGAAGTGTATACATAAAAAATTCAAGTCAAATTGTATTCATATACAGTAAAAATAATATATCAGTGTGTACTAGTTATATTCTGACCTGGAGAGGTCCTTGCTGCCGGGCGTGGTCCTCTCCACCATGTTGGTGAAGCCGATGCTGTAAGTCTCCGGCAGCGTCATGTCGTGGTTGAAGTTGAGCTGCTCTTCGGTTATACCGGAAAGAAACAGACATTTCCCTGGACAGAAAATAAAAAGTTGTACATTTGAATCAGCCAAGTGGTTTTCGAGACACAAAAAGATACATTTAGAATAACACTGGACCAAGACTAGCTTTAATAATGGCTTAAGGACTGTTTTGTTATGGAATTTGCACTGAATCTACGGGACCACATCTGTACACTAAGCTGGACAATGTGCATAATTGAGTGTGCCTTGACATGACAAATAAGCTGACAGTTTTGCTAATATATTGTAAAGGGTAAAGGTAGGGTAATGGAAAACCCTATATATTCAGATTCCTTGCCAGGATAACAATAACTGGTGCATACAACAAAGGAAACCCAAGAATAGTATTATACACTTAAAATATTCCTCATAAAAAGCAACAAGTGTGTGCTTACTACACTGTAAAGACGCTGTGGTAAGGTAATTGAGCTGCTAGACGTAAAAGCCTATGAAGTCACTGTGCACCGACTATTACCGCAGCAGCTCATTTTGAAAACGTCTCGGGCAAAAACCGCCACTGGCATGAATGTTAAAAATGGCGCTCATAAAAGTTTAATTGTCCCTTTAAATATTGATAATTCCCTTTATTAACCCCTTAAAATATTTTTTTTACGGTGCAACAGTGTCACGCCTGCTGTGAATTCTGATGCCTGCTCGTTGCAGTGAATCACTTAAGATCAATTATTTACGGAACGGAGCGAAATATTTAAAAAACCCTGGATGCTATTTTTACATCTGCACCAATACATCAGAAAAAGAAAAAAAAAATTTGCATCATTGTATAACTTTTCCCTGTAATTCAGTATAATGTGTTTTGCTGTTTATACGCTTTGGGATCTCTGGTTGTATTTGAAACTATGACTTTGAATGAATCCACGCTGCATAACAACTAGTGATGGGCCCACGCTGGGTTCACACGGAGTAGAGGGAGGGCAAAATGTGAAAGCTGGCATGTTCTTTCCGCCCCTGTAGTCAGTAGTGAAATTGAAATTCCAACGTACAGAAATGGTTCCCCGGATTTGGATAATGGTGTCCTTTGAAGGCTGACAATAGTCCTGGGTTAATTCCAATCTGGTGGAGGAGAAAAAAAAAACATGAAGGCGTTACCATGGCAACAGACCTAGAAAATGACACAGTAGTTTTAGTGTGACTGAAAAACCTCGCGACACAGACACACTGACAAGACTGTCTGCAAATCCTTTTTCTTTGTGTACGTTATGCACACTAAACGCACAACCCCGCTTCTTATTCAAATTAACATACTAGTCATAGGCTCGGTCGGTCCCCCTTCATAAATAACTCACTATCAGAATGTCCAGATTGTAGGTGATAACGTCTGGCAGAGTCTTGGACATGACCTCAGCCACTGACATGCCGTTGAAGCGGTTCAGAGCTCTCTTGGCTTTCTTGGCGGCCTCGATCTCGTCCTCCTCCTCCTGCGTCTTCCCGTCCTCGGCCTGGTGTTTGGGAGGTCGGCCGCGCTTCTTCTTCACGGGCGTCACAGCTATGACACACACACACACACACACACACACACACACACACACACACACACACACAAGGAAAAGTTTTATGAGGTTTAGTTTAGTTTAGTTTAGTTTATTAAGATCCCCATTGGATTCTGTCTAAGGTAAGACAGTGACTGATAAAAAGACCAAGACATCTGGTGGTGAATTCTCAAGAAAAGTCTCAGTCATTAGAGAGAGAGAAAAAACAGCAGACAATGGCGTAGACAGATGCCGTCCCGGCCATAGTTATGAACGCAATATCTCATGAACGCTTTCAGGGATTTTCTTCAAAGTTTGCACAAATGTCGACTCTGACTCGAAGATAAACTCATTCGATTTTGGAGGTCAAAGGTTACTGCAACCTTACATATTTTGAGGTCGCAGTGACCTGGTACCATATGGTAGCTATTTAGGAGCTTTATTGTCTATAAAGCATTGCCTATCGACTTGTACTTTCAACATTCTGCAATAGTTGGGCAGGGGAGAACGACATGCCTACTCAGGGAAAGGAAATAGGATATCACCCATGCCAAATGGAAATGGACTATCCTTATAATAACATTCACAACTGACTTGAAGGGACTATCATTTGAATCAAGTGTCCTCGTTATTGCATCTTGTGTCCTCTCCGTATTGAATGTGTTGAATAGAAAGTGAGTAAACGAAATAGAAGCTCAGTCCTCAGAAGCAGCAGACCACAGGTTCGAATCCGGCCTGTGGTCGTTCTCTGCATGTCATTCCCCTCTCTGCCCAATTTGAGCTCTTTCTCTCCCAAAAAAACTATCCAATAAAAGCAATACAAATGCCCACAAAAATGAAAAAAAAAATGTCTTCCGTACCTTGAGATGGAGCATTGGGCTGAGGCTGGTGTTGAACACTGGGCTCTAGTTGATGCTGCTGTGTCGTGTGTTGATGCTGGGCTTGTTGAAGGTGTGTGTGTTGCTGCTGCTGCTGTGGCTGCCTGTAGTTTTGGTTGTAGGCTCCTAGCTCCTGGTAATGGTTCTGTTGGGCTGGGGGACCGTTGGGACCGTTGGGACAGGAAAGGTCCTGGTACAGAGGCTGCAGTTCACGGTGCACGGACAGTTCGGCCATAACGGGCTCGTCTCTGGGACCCTCGCCGTAGTAACCCATGTTGTGATAGGTCATCCCATGCTGCGCCTCGGGGTGCTGCTGGCTAGACTGGTACCTGAGGGAGGAAAGGTTTAAAACAGGAGGTAAAGGAAGGCAAGGCAGGTTTATTGATGTAGGACAATTCACACGCAACAAGGCGATTCAAAGTGCTTTACAGGGGCGTGAAAAAGCATTAAAAATAAGACATAAGAAATTATGAAACAAAAGCAAGGTGAGCAAAAGTAGAAAAACCAAACACAGCACAGGACCACCACGGCTAGAAAAGACAGATTATGTCGACGGGGTGCGTGAAGAAGCAAGTGAGGCAAATTTACGAGACACAAATACTTACAGACAGTCATGCACTGACCTTCACCGGTTTGTATTCTCTGCATTTCATACTTTGCACGTGCATTTAAGCCAAGCTCTAAGATTAGTTCTAATGGCTTTAATTGATTAGGTTTTTAGGATACAACCTACTACTGCACATCTAATTTGCATCCACAAATAAGTCTTCTAACGCCAACAGGAAGGCAGAGCAGAATGCAATGAAGATATACAAACACTTGATAGGATTCGCAAAAGCATTGTGAGTGGGATATCTTTTATGGCGGTCTCCAGTCTACCATTCACAGGTGTATTTATGAAGCATGCAGCAAGTGATGGTGTAATAACGGCTGGATAATGTAGTAACATATAAAAAAAAATGTAAGGACAATTACACAAATTGCTAAACTATCACATTGTAAAATTGTACACATTCCATGTGGTAAAGGAGCATTTTATTACATTTTGACAGGTCATTACCCTAAACATTGTCACTAAGCTGTCTTGCTACAAGCCTTGATAAAAAGTATACAGATGTGCATGGTGCCGTGCATCAAATCATATGTTTTTTTTTTCTGCATCTCATGCATGAAAATGAAGACGTGGAGGGGGGATGCATAGCAGGAGAAGTTTTTCCCAGGACCCTGCTGCCACCTCCGACACCAAACTCACCACTGCTGAAAATAATCCGTGGGTACCGTCAGTGAAGTGAACTGGTTTTCTTCCATCTTAACTGTTGACTTACTTGAACACACATTAACATTCATTCTGCTGTCGAGAGCATCGGAACACACTGAGAGATGTGAGCTGTTTGAAGAATGGATTGTAGTAGATTATTGCTGCTCACTCGGTTCATTTCTGGCACAAAGAAAAGACGGACGGACGGACGCTGCTGCGGGAGGAAAACAACATTGAACGCGCCCACAGCTGTCTTGAAAAGGCACGCGACCTACATCGATGTAACAGAAAGGTGTGTGAGCATACTAACATACCTGCCATACATTTTGTTCTTTAGTTTTTTCAAATATTACGGAGAAAAGGGGGGGCTGGGATGGCTGGGATTCCTCCCAAAACAAAGACCATTTAAACGCTCAATACTTCCTCATGCTGAGAGAAGGTGCAGCGCCCCCCGCTGTGTGGGAGTCTTACTGCAATGATCAACCAGGATGATTAGAGACATTAACAGGATCACAATCAGTTTTATTGCCAGGTACTTTCACACCTGCAAGGAATGTACCGTAGTCTGATGGTGCACACATTACAAATACAATAACGTTAACATAGAGAACACAATAGGAAAGTTTAAAAGAATATGAATGGACTTTGTACAATCAAAATATCATCAAAAGGTAAATATGTGCAATTATGTCTAAATAAGAGCTGTCCAACTGTGCAGGAATGAACCATAGGAGTGAACACTGGATTACAGTTATGGCGCACAGACTGTATGAGTTCGTGCAAACTACCGCTAGATGGCGACAGCTCCCGTATATATAAAAGCAGCACCACGAATTAACACTGTAAAAGAATATAGCAAACAAAGATCCTGTGTGTTCATAAAGAGCTTCACTTCAGGGTAAAATACAGGACCCCTTTAAAAAATACTCACAAAATAAAAAAAATAAGAAAACAAGTAAATAATTAAATTCTCCAGGATATCCAGAATAGTATTTACTTTTATGTAACTGCTCCAACTCAAACCTGACTTAATGTATACAGCGAGCAAGAGCACATCACACAATGGCCCAATGGTCTGACGTTCATGGCGAGATAAGCAACACGCAGCCTTAAAATAACTACATACACAGCATAAAAAGTGTTGAAAAGGCAATTGCAATCCAGATTATCTCACATATTCACAAAAGTGGAGCCCACAAATACACAAACTGTGCACAAATCTTTTATCCGTAGAATTATGCGGAGTGACGCCTCGCCACTCTATTACATGATCTCCGTGTTAGCTAAACGGCATGACCTGCTTGTGTTTCCCAATGACACTGTAGGAAGTTTGGTCTAAAATGGTGAAATCAGCTCCACATTGCGGGTATTTATTCAACGGACAGTGAAATAAACAAGGTAAGGTCTCACTTTATGGCAGTGTATGACTCTTGCTTTCTCAAAAGATTCGGTTTATCCAAACTGTTTACTGTTACATCAGGGCTAACAGTAGCATTGCTGTACCTATGTGCTGTACCTGTGTTTACTGTGGATAACATTGCAATCATATATATAGTGTGCCAGTATAAATATTAATCTGATGAAATGCACTAAACTAGAAACCCTTAAAGGTAATACTAATAGTAGCTGTTGATGCAGGATTAACCATAATACCAAATTCTGTGATATATATGGCCCTGATAATGGTACACACTAGTTTGACATTTTACAGACAATAACACATTCAAGACACTTTCTACTGCATGACATTTTCAAGAAATAGGATTTGACATCATGTTTGACTTGGCACCAGGTTGCAAAGGAGGGAGCTACTTGCTTATTCTTCTCTCTGGCTGATGGAGAATGGAGAAAACCTGTAGCCTACTTCGACTACTTATTTTTGAATGAAAGAATAACTTGACGAGTCTCCGTTGTCCTTTCTTGAATATGTAATGTTAATACAAAGATCTGATCAGAGAGGTTCTTTGTTCATTATCAATAACATACAGTAGTTTGACAGAACATGAATTGAATTGAATTGAATTGAAAATGTTTTTATTTCGAACAAGTAAACAATAAAAGACAAAAAAGCAATAATAAACAATAAAATAAATTAAACAAGTGGACAGTTACAATAAAGTAATATTTACACACAATGAAAACCACAAATGAAAATAAACTGTCTTACACTTGCTTTACCTGTTCGAAAAGGGGTGAGAAGAAGAAAACTCAAACATGCACTTTTATAGCAGAACATGCACCTTTAATAGGAAAGTCCATTGCCTGGGACCAACACACTTGCTATAAAGAGGAGACGACAGTAAGATCATTTAGGCACCTTTGGGTCAAAGTGTGCTATACAGTACAATAATGCCTTCTGTGTTGTGAGGCATTTCCCTAAGCAACTCTTATGTTAGTTGAGCTGGACACAGAAACAACACCAACTGTGAGACTAAGCCTATATATTTCAAACCATCAGCTGTGGCAGCCTTGTCCATGGTCCAAGTTATCTTTATAATGATTTCTCCAACAATGGCAAGGGATAGGAATATAGTTTTTATTTGTCTACCTACCCCCTCCTCTCTCCCCCCAGGTGGAGGCAGGCTTTGAAGATGCCAGCCGGAGTGTCTTGGCCTCGCTACCTGAGGATGTTCGCTGCCAGTACCTTGGCCATGTTTGCAGGCGCTCAGTGCGTCCACATGTACTATCTACCGGATCTGGTGAGGGACAACTCAAGCTTTTACTGAAATATCTGTTGATGCTCATTCATATTTAGACAGTTTTGTGGTTTTAAACTAATTTGCTTTTATTCATTTAATATTACTGCCTTAGAATATGCTCCAAAAAAACTCAGGTGGAAACTAAAGCCAGACTTTTGTTTATGTATTAGATCACTGTATGTTTTAGATCACTGAAAGTTTTTCCAGTATGATATATTTCAATAGCTTTCAGTGAAGTGCGCTGTGTTATATTCCTTGTGAGAAACGTGCCATAGAAATAAAGTTTAATTTTGATAAAAAATGCTTTGATGTGACAGTGACAACATATTCTCAACCTCCAAACCAAACAAGCCAATACTTCAGAGCGTTATTTAAATTGTGCTTTCTGTGGTTTTGTCTTTCAGACTATACCAGAGAAACCACCGCGGCCCGGGGAGCTTATTACTGAGCTGCGAGGCTACAGAGCCAGAGAAGAGGCTGCGGCTGCCGCGTTGAAGCAGCTCAAAGCAGAAGCAAAAACAGACTGATGGGGTGTATCGTACATCCTTTGAGTGATGGACACTCACTCAATCAAACAGACTATGTCAAGATTTTTTCCAACACCTAAATGATGCCACGTGCCTGGGAGTGAGGTACTTACTGGGACATCTGAAGGTGGATATTTTTCTGTGTTTGGTGTTTGTTTCCAAATGGGACATAATGAAGTGAAATCAAATGCTACACCGTTGGAGTTTGGCGTCTCGGGATAAAGAGCTTATCCGGAACAAGATCATTTGGTTTATGCTACCATTTAAATGAATGTGTTGTTGGTCATACACCTCTTCATCCATCTTTGAATGTGTTTTCCTTTTGAGACAGAGTGAAGAATCATGTGATCAAAGTTGATGAGCATAGAGTAACTGCTAAAGTTATTCTGCCAACAAACTATGTTTGAAATAAAAATATCAAACTAAACCTCTTTGTCATTACTTCACGGTGAAAGTATTTTATTATGCTACTAATGAAACTTTGATAATTAATCAATCACTTGAAGTCATTTTATCAAGAAAAAATGCCAAACATCCTCTTCCCAGCTTCCAAAATGTAAAGATGTTATGCTCTGTATTGCATAGGCTACTTGTAAATGAAACATTTTTGGGTCTTTGGTCGTTGTTTGGGACTTGTGATGCAAATTATTCAGTATTATTGGCATTTTAATTGTGGAAATGAAAAATCAGTCATAAAACTTGAACTAAAACCTGTTCTACTTTAACTTTGTCTGAGTGATTTGATGAGTGTGTGGGTCGAGACCTCATAACTCATAAATATAAACAAATAAGAACGACTGTGTGCACGTGTGCGTTGCTGCGCGCGCGCCCTCCCGAACCGTTGGAGGTTGGTGTATCATAGCAACAAGCTCAAACAAAAAGTGAAGTGGGAAAAGATGGCGACGCAGAGAGAACAAGACGCCGATGATTATCTGAAGAAACACAAAATCTTCGAGCTCATGGACAACCTGACCAGCATGCTCTTCTTTCACAGACCCGGTTAGAGTTCATTCCTCATGTTTATCCTAATATTTACGTCCTGTGCTGAAAAATCTTTATTATACTATCTATGTGAAAATACAGTAGCTAGCAACCTAGCCAAACCATGGTAGGCATATTTTACCATAGCAAGTTTATAGTTATAGTTATATTTTTTCTTATTTTTTATTTTTTTTTCTAATTTAACTGTAATCTCTGCTGGATTTGTGTTGCATTTTTGGAATCTCCAGATGCTAAACTAGATAGATAGATAGATAGATAGATAGATAGATAGATAGATAGATAGATAGATAGATAGATACATAGATAGATAGATAGATACATAGATAGATACATAGATAGATACATATATACATAGATAGAAGATAGATACACACATAGATAGAAAATACAAATTATAACAGTTTGAAGGTACTGCTTAAAGGTGCAGTGTGTAACATGACATCATCAAGAAAGTTCTAGAATGCAACGCTCCCTGGGTAACCCCAATCCTTTCGAATAATAACAGAAGCTACAGTGGCCTTCAAGGAAAAGAACAATTCTAAATTTTAAACAATGCACCTGATGACATTCCAACTATGACACTTTCAAGATGGCGGCACTAGGCCTTGGTCCAAAATATGCAGAAATATGGACATATATGAGACCCTTTCTAAGGGAAAAAATAAATATTCAAAACATGTTTTTCAGCTATCATGCACTAAATTAAATGTACTTATGGATATTATAATTACTTTCTACAAAATCTGCTAGGAAATAAAACACAAAATTCTACACACTGCAGGTTTAACACACGACCATTTGTTGGCTGCACTGTTTCCAGCATGGGCAAAGTGTTGACAGGCCCACTGTCTACAAAGTGTTTTCATTGCCAAATACACAAAATGAGAACCTGAAAAGCTGTGAGTGACTTATTGACTTATTGTGATTTATTCTTTTGTTCAGAGAAACCCAGAGCGTTCCTCATTGAGCAGCTTGAAGCGTTGAAGCTTTCTAAGCAGAGGGGAGTGAAAGGCCCCAATCTGTTCAATAACGCCAACCTGGACGCAGTCTACAGGATACTGGACCCCGCCAATCAGAAATACATCACCTTGCCCCAATACAAACAGGGTGAGCACAAGTTATGGACATTATCTGGGCATGTTTACAGAGCCTAGGCTGTGTAGTAAGTTACACTGGATTTTTTTCAGTGAAGTATGGACAGGAAGCGGATCTTGAAGAAATATAAAATATTCACTGATTTTGATAAAAAAGTGATTTGGATGACAAGCAATCTCCAGAATCGCTGAATCCATCTTTATTACAGCCACACGTAAGATCATAGGAACTTTATTTTCAGACTAATGCCACTGTTGACTAGCCTGGCTCCGCCCGCCTACCTACTTCCGCTCAAATTTCATTTTCCCTTCAGTAGTCTGTACAAATGAAATTAAGTACGATGGTCTGGTTGGACCAGGCTAACTGTTGACTGAAGCAAATGACAAAAACAATATTTTCCCCCACAGCTCTCACCACTCTGGGCATAAAGGAGATTAACGAATCCCCGGAAGGTGTTCAAGAAGGCAAAATATCTCGCGAGACCTTCAAAACAGAAGCGTAAGAAAAGCTTGTAAAATCTGAACAGAATTATAAAGACAATGTTTACCAGCATTTTGAAATTTACCAAATTCTTTAAATATATATTTTTGTCTTTTTGTTGTTTCTACAGGATGTATGGCCTGCAGAGATGCTCAGCAACATATGAATACAAATGTTAATTTGCATTTGGATGCTGTCTTTGGGACTTGGGCTTTATGTAAAGCTGTGTTTTTTTTGCAAAATGCACATTTTTTATGAGTATTGTTAATAAACTGCTAAAATATTGAGTTTGATTATCTATCATGTCACAACAAAGTCAGTGGCGATTCAATTCTTAAATCTCAGACTGAGCTCCCTCCAACAAAGCAACATACAAGAAATAAATGTTGATAAGAAAACACAAGACACAATTTATTTCCAATTTTTTTTTTACATTTTAGCATTTATATATTTTTTTCATTTTCTTTCAAATACATTTTTTATTGTACTTTTTAATTTCGCAGCGTTTTATCCATAGACGTCGATTACGGGGGGGATGGGGGGTACATGTACCCCCCACTTTTCGTCAAGACTCATTTTGTCCCCCCCACTTTTTAAGCCGGACATGGAGTGCGTCCAGCCGTATTAAAACACAGCGTCAAGGTCTCTCTCTCTCTCTCTCTCGCTCTCTCTCTCTCGCTCTCTCTCTCTCTCTCTCTCTCACACACACACACACACTAGTTTGCACACCAGAGAAAACATGCTCCGAAGTCTCCGCTAGTTTGCACACCAGAGAAGACTGATGCATTTCAATCAGCAGCAGAGAGACAATGGCGAGTGACTTTAAGTGTCCCGTTGTGAAGTGTAAACTGTAGGGATTACCATCCTCTATGCCCACTAATGACTGTAAATGTAGCGGACACTAACAGCAGCTTGTGTCGCGGCACATGGATACTGACGATGTTGTTTACAGTGACGTGCGGTCAGGGTAGGCAGGGTAGGCAGTGCCTACCCTGGCGCCGTGTGCAAAAAAATAAAAATAAAATAAAATAAAATATTTTTTTTATTTAATAAACTTATATTTGTATTATTACTGTTACTGTTAATTATTTGGATCTTTACATGTAATCCGCGATTACTTTAAAAAAGTGTAGACGTTTTGATTCGAAACGTGGCAGTTAAAGTTATGCCAAAAAAATATTGTGCCTTTGCTGTTTCCCATTCATTGTGTACGGCAAAGAATCAGTGCCTTTGCGCCTATTCATTGTGGACGGCAAGGGGAAAAAAATTGATTCTGTATTATTTAACATGTACGCAAATAAGCATAATTCTTTGTGCCTTTTTTACGTAAATGGTATGCCACATAAGCCTTTACATTACATATCATTCATGGACCAATTAAAATCGAGATATTACTAGACATTTACGCAGCTTAGGCCAACGTCATTACGTTGGCTATGCTCATTCACGTCGCATTACCCCCGCGGATTTTTAAGTCAACATTGCAGCTGCCGTGCCCGCAGATATTTCAGACTGGAGGAATTTTAACAAATTGGATTATAATTTAAAAAGGAACAGAATGAATAGCAAGAGAAAGGCCTGCGCCAGCCTTGGACGGTGTACAGCAGCAACAGGGACAAACAATGTTCGAGCATTTCAAACGGACAGGTAGCCTACATGAACGGAAGGATGCTAGCTAGCTGTGCTGTCAGTCAGACTGTCACTGGATTACTATCGTCTTGCTTATTTCTACAGCCAGGGAGTCAGATTGGTGAGTCAGAAACTATTTTGGGGTTTATTTAATAATAAAGTTGGATGAATTGATACCGAGTGCAATCCATTCTGCATTTTATATTCAATTGAGCAGTTGTGTTTTCATTGTTACTGACGGACAAACCTAAGCTCTGCAATGTGATGGTAAATGGTTACATTCTGATGCTGGACAGGTCCATGGGGCATATGCTACTGGTACTTTATCTATTAAGATAACGTTTATGGAGTGGAGTTGCCATCAGTTATGCTGTAGTCCTACATAATGATGAATGCTGTCTTTTATTTTTAAGTTGAATAGAAGTAGTACCGGTAGTTTGAATCGGCGAAGGTTTGACTTGTTGCCTTACGTTTTTTCGGCCCTCGGTGTGAGGGACGGGTCCGTTAAGTCGATGGATGCGATGTTTAATCATTTAGACCAAACTACAGTAGGCTACGGGCAAACCTGAAGTCACCGTCGTGACATTTCATATACGTCCCGTGTGTGTGTGTGTGTGTGTGTGTGAGTGAGTGAGTGAGTGAGTGAGAGAGAGAAAGAAAGAAAGGGAGGAACTTATTTGAAATCGGCCGTGCGTGCCTGTTTGTTGTTTATTGTTTTTGATTTAACAATATATAGGTTTAGAGAAATCTGGCTTTCAGAACTCAGTGCCTACCCACTCACTGACCTCACCGCACGTCACTGGTTGTTTATCAAGAAGTAATTGAAGCTGATCATGGCTATGCTACTAGCTAGGTTGCCATGGAGACCGAGGCGGAGTAATATTGTTGTGCGACAGTCCAGCCGTGCTTCGGCTCGATGTGCTCAGTCGGAACTACCTTCCCAAGCTCCTTTTGTTTACGTCATGTTTGGTTGGGCTACGGGGAGCAGCTAGTGGCTCATATGTCCGCTGCTTTTTGAAAATGCTTTTTTCATCAAATGTGTCAGACATCAGTGTTTTGTATACATTGCATTCATTAGTGAGCGGGTATGCCGTCTTTCAGAACCGTTCATTACCTGCACTAAAGAGAAAAAAAGATGTTTCCTCATTGTCCCCCCCACTTTTGAAAATGCACTCCAGAATGCCTGTTTGTCCCCCCCACTTGTTTAGCCAAATCGACGTCCATGGTTTTATCCTATTTATCTTTTATTGCAACATTTTATTATTTATTTATTTTTCATTGTGCAGCGTTGATGTGTTGAACGCTCCCCGCTGGAGGGGCGTGGTCAGGAAGTGACATGGCCGCCTCCTTATACGGAGCCCCGCCGCCGTCTTGCTCCGGTTACTTGTAGGTTATATTTGTTGGTCGTTTTCTACCGTAACAGTTTCGCCCACATTTACCGGGACAGCGCCCTGCGGACCTAAGCATGGGCACCGTCCACGCCAGGGTAAGTAAAAGTCCTGTGAACGGTGTCTGCTAGGACTTTGACCTCTCCTTGTGTTGACTGAGATATCTGACAGAAAAGGCCCCACGATGTGCATTCAAAATGATATAACTAGGCATCAGCTTAGCTATGGCTACAAACGGAATGGAATTATCTGCTCAATATTGCAATGTGTTTTTAACTAAACAACAACAAAACGTAAAGAGACTTGTCTGAAGTGTATTTTGACAGTAGTGAGATGCTGCTGGTGCCTCCACTCAATGCAGTCTTTCTGCTGGAAGCACGCTGTCAAAACAGCCTTGAAATAACATAGCCTACCTGTACACTGCACCTTCAATAGTTAGTGTTGTTTGTACTGCACAAATACGTTTATCGTGTACAGGGCTGAAGCAAGGGTTCCTAATGACACTGAGGTCATATTAAAGGAGTGTGATACTGACAAAATGCAGCTAAAGGCTACCAGACAAGCCAGGAACATAACAAGAATACTGGTGTTGGTTTTAGCACACACATAAACATTCATCTAGACTAGATGGTAGGCCTACTAGACTAGTACCTTTTTTCATGCAACATTTTCTATCTGCCTAATGTTTATTTTATAATGAGATGGGTGTGTCACTAATTCAACAATGTTTTTTGAAGTTGCATATTTTCACACTATTATTTTCATCTTTAGTAATATTTTATGCGTTTCCTCACCCTGCATTATGGTGTGATCTAGAATAGATAAGTCGATTGACAGAAAATGAGTCAGCAACTATTTTGATTATCATGATTATATTCCATGATGTCTCCCGTATGCTTTTATTTTTTTATGTTCTGTGTTTTGTATTTATTATGATTATTTATTTGTTGTGTGACATTGTTAACTACTGAATGCAGAACAAATTGCCCCTCTGGGACAATAAAGATTTATCAAATCAAATCAAATAATTTAGACAAGGCAAGTTTATTTATATAGCACAAATCAGACACAAGCCTTTTCTCCCCAGGAAAAAGTTTAATTACCTTTTCTAGCTGCTCTAATGTTATTTATTTGTTGCACTTCTATCATAAACGGAATTACTTTGGGTTGAGGTCAGACAGTATATGAGACATTTGAAGACATCATGTTGAATGTGGGGAAATTCTGATTGCTTTGTTGATGTCTTAAAAAATGAAAGAAATAATTGAGCGATAGTTGATGTTGGGCCTTTTATTGTTCACTAGAGGAACACCCAACATGTATAATACGTGTGTTATTATGAAATGTAAACTCCTCTATGTGTAATTTCCCCCTCATGTTTGTTTTGCAGAGCCTGGACCCTCTGCCCATGCGAGGGCCAGAGCTGGGAGTCCATCCTGAGGACATTGACGCTCCAGAGATCGAGCAGGATCA
The DNA here is from genome assembly GCF_949987685.1 of Ammodytes marinus. Taxonomy (NCBI): domain Eukaryota; kingdom Metazoa; phylum Chordata; class Actinopteri; order Uranoscopiformes; family Ammodytidae; genus Ammodytes; species Ammodytes marinus. The sequence goes on from NC_137234.1 coordinate 5,201,297, forward strand.
GAAGCAAGAAGTTCTTGAAAACAAAGATGTAAGATTTGTTTTTGTGTTGACCCTCAAGTAGGACTCTCACATTGACAGACGTGTCTCTACAACACTATGTTTTTCTTTGTCAGCATAGGAGTTAGGGATCTCAGAGACATAAACTTATACCAACATTTTGTGTGAAAAACATTATAATGGCTGTAAATTTAACTGTTGAAACAAAGACATCTTAAACACAACCTTAAAGATCAACAAAGTGCAGCTTTAGTAGACTTAAAGGGGTAGTTCGGAATTTTGAACATAGGGCCTGATTCCCAAGGTGTTATTTATCATTGGAGACCGTTTTCAACACATTTCATTCATTCCTTCTAGTTGCAGAGTTGGCTCGTGCTAGGCTAGCGCACGGCATTGGGGTCAAGTAGCAGCTGCTACTAAAACAGTCTTACCCACTCCACAGTACACCCGAGGCAAATCAATAATAACGCTAGACTACAGATAAACAGTAAATGTCTGTGTTGATAGAATAATGTTAGAAATAAAAACAACCTCATTTTATATAAATGAAAGAAACTACTTTGTTAAATGTGGCTATAGAGTGTTGTTTTTCATTTAAGGAATATCCTGTAATTTGCAATGTTGTCCTTCTCTCCTTCTTTAGGTCGTAGTTCAAAAGGTTCACATAGACGGGCTCGCAAAAACAAAAGAGGACTTTCTGACTTATGAAATCTCCGGAGTTTTCCGGGCAAAGAACTTGATCGATGTAAGTGTAATGATAAGACAGCGCTATCTCTTGTTAGTTGCCTTCATTAGCATCAAGTTAGTTGCCTTCATTAGCATCAAGTTATGGTTTACATTTGTTGTGCAGGTGATGAAGAAGTCCCACGAAGCCCGACAGAAGCTGCTGCGTCTCGGCATCTTCAGAAAAGTTGAAGTTGTCATTGACACATCACGAGGTACTGACTGTCAATCACTGAAAAGTGTCTATCTCATGAAAACACATAAAAAAAGCCATGCAATTAGGTTACTACCTGTACAACTAATAATAATAACAGCTAGTTATATCGGTGTATTTGATTCTAAACCTAAAATCCTTTTTTCATTCTCCGTAGGTGAAGATGCTCTTCCTAACGGCCTGGACGTGACGTTTGAAGTCACAGAGTTGAGGCGGATGACGGGCAGCTACAACACCATGGTTGGAAACAATGAAGGAAGCATGGTGAGCGCTATGATTACCCATGGCTATATCTACTTCCTCAAAGGCCTAGCACTGATTTGGGATTTCATTCGACTTATTTTTTCTTTTTTTACTAATGTATTTGTGTGAGGGTCATTCACAGTTTTGACTTGATTGTTTCAGAAGTTATTTCAAAATCTATGAATACATTTTTTTATATATATCTAATAAAACATTTTTACAGGTTGAGTCTAGATTTATTTGACGTTTTGGTCATTAAATACAGAATGGAAACCATAATTATTATAAAACTTTATTTTCAGACACACAAGTTCATATCAGTACAAATTATATCTAAGGAAAAGATTAACAAAAAAACAAACATAGTAATACTCATTCCAGACCACAAGTCCACAATAATTAAAACGCATGTAAACATTTGTTCCACTGTTTCTTAAAAACATGAGGTACACTTGTTTCACTTTAAGTGGGTTCAGCTAAGGCTATTATGATTTTTTTTTAAATTGTCAATTAATCGACATATATTTTTAACTAAAATTCCTCAACTGCACGGAAGGTTGGAACCTTCCTAGTCACAAACGCATGACTTGCACTAGTCCGTCAGCTGACCTGTTTTTAATGTACAGGTACTGGGCCTGAAGTTACCGAACGTTCTTGGTCGGGCAGAGAAAATGACTTTCCAGTTCTCCTACGGCACCAAAGAAACATCCTACGGCCTTTCCTTCTTCAAACCCCAACCAGGAAACTTTGAACGCAAGTAAGATGTGAACAATGTCGTAGAATAAATTCAAGTGTTTAGGTCAAAAGACTGATTGGTTTGTGTCTACAGTATTATACATATGACTGCCTTCAATAGATTGATAAATTGATAAAGTCAGCTAAACTAAGACAAAACATAAAGTGTAGCGAACCTGAACCTGAAAATAAAAATAGGATCAAATGAATTACGAATGCAAAAGAATTCTCCACACTTATCTTCTTGGTTTTACTTCAGATGGATATGGATGCTATAGATGGATAAAAATAAAAATAAATCGCAGAGGAATCCTAGCACAATATTGACATTTCTTCTGGTATTTTTTCAGTATCTCACTCAACATGTACAAAGTGACGGGGCAGTTTCCATGGAGTTCGCTGAGAGAGACGGATCGAGGTGTCTCTGCAGAACTGAGCGTAAAGCCTTGTTTTTATCTATGTGCCTTTTTATTTATTTTAAAATTTTGAACAATTAAAAATTTTGTTTTTGAAGATTTTGTTTTAACTCTCTCGCACCCCTTGAACATTGATGAAAGGAATTAACACATCTAGGTTGTATTTTAGCAAGTTTGTATTACACAAATTGCCTTGCACTACATTTACCTATCCTTTATGGATGGAAATGAAAGACACCTACCAACAGAAACCTCTCAAAAACCTTCACAGAGCCATGATTTATTTATGTTAGAAGTAGAAAACAGTTGCCATGTTACAAACAGTGTATGCTCATTTAAGTGCATGAGAAATGTACAAATGAAAGTCATAAAATGGTGTGTTATTAACAGTTTTCCACCCACAGTTCCCTTTGTGGAAGACCAGCCAAACCCTAAAGTGGGAGGGAGTGTGGAGAGAGCTTGGCTGTCTAGCTCGCACCGCCTCGTTCGCCGTCCGGGAGGAGAGCGGCCATTCCCTCAAGTCCTCACTCGCGGTAAATGTCTGATATATTACACTGACAAGTTATTATGGAATGAATACAAAGAATGAATTGTGAAGTACTCTGTCTGTCATATAAACCACAGAAAAGGTGGAGTAAGCAATGCTCGAGAACGATTGTTGTCAAAAAACACTTTTTGTCAATATCAGTTAATATCTCCTCATGATCTGATGATACCTGTAGTGAGTGAGTAGTGAGTGGAAAAGAATTCAGGTATTAATACCGACGTAGGCTCTGTAAACTGGTAAATAATCAAAGGGTATGTAAACATCTCCACTCCACCTTTAATTCAGCGTTCCAAATTGTTTTGCATATCAATTCCTATAAAACTTTGTGGGAAATAGTAAATAACAGATTTTGAATATGCTGAATAGTGAGAAGACACTGGATATCCGATACGACACTGTGGCAATAAACCAGTATTGAGCTATAGTTGTGTGACTGTGAACGGTTTCCATTTGTTTTTCAGCATGCCATGGTCATTGACACCAGAACCTCCTCCATCCTGCCCAGGAAAGGGGGCCTGTTGAAGATCCATCAGGTTTGTTGTTTAACACTAAATCAGAGCTATTTTTCAAATGCTCTATGAAAACATCATGACTGAATTAACCTTGTGGTCGTGTAGGAACTTGCTGGTTTCACCGGAGGAGACGCCAGCTTCCTGAAGGAAGACTTTGAGATCCAGCTCAACAAAACCCTCTTCTGGGACTCGGTGGGATTCTTTATTTTACATTTCAACCATTTAGCAAATGAGTTTATCTAAAGGCACTTGACATAGTTTAACTCTAAGAAATGTAACTTTAGTCTTATTTGATCCAAGTGCAGGTATAAAGAAAGTAGAGGATGTATATATGTAAGATTATCTACTGTTTTAGATTATTTCTGTGCATCATATGGATAAATATTTCAAGTAATAGACCCAGAGAATGGTCTGTAAGCAGCAGAATTAAACACAATACCAGACTAATTACCAAAAGCCTTGGTGTAGTACTTCTTTAGCCAGGCTTTAATTTTGTCGTAAAAACATAAACCCCTGATGTACTTCAGTCCATCATTATGTGCACCAGTTAACTTTACCAAACTCTCTTCTCCTCCAGGTCCTTTCTGCGTCAATGTGGGGTGGTTTGCTCTTACCTATTGGTGACAGGCCACCAAGCATAGTAGACAGGTAAAGAAAAACAATGCACTACCTTTAATTGGCAAATTGGCGCTATTACAACTTTGCCAGATTAGCTATTAGCAATTCCTGTTTACAATGTTCACATGGATGTCTAGACAACTATCACCGGATAACTTAATAATGTAATAATGTCTTTGATAATGAAGAGAAATTTGATTGTGGGGATTTTCAGACAAATGTCTTAATTTCTATTATTTCTAAGCTAGTATATGGGTTTTTCAATTAGACGTTATTAACTAGGTTTTTTGTATGCATTCACATTATTATCATTACTGTATTTAATCTTTTGTGTGTCTTTGTCAACCTCCTAGGTTCTATCTGGGCGGCCCCACCAGTATCAGGGGATTCAGTATGTACAGTATGGGTCCACAGAGTGAAGGTGAGACATTCACTTTGCTGAGTCTCTTAGTGAGCAGACTGAAGTTTGATGGTTTATTTAAAGGTTTCATGTTGGTATTACTGGTATGACAGGTGACTATCTGGGCGGAGAGGCCTACTGGGCCGGGGGTCTGCACCTCTACACCCCCCTGCCCTTCAGACCGGGCAAGGGCGGCTTCGGAGACCTCTTCAGAACACACTTCTTCCTCAATGCCGGGAACCTTTGCAACCTCAACTATGGTGAGTAGCTGGAAACAGAACATACACTTATGTAATGACACTAATGGGGTTCTTGATTTTTGGACCAAACCTTGACATTTATGACTGAGTGCTGAAAATAATTGAAATCTTTATTTCAAACTAGATTAAAAATATATACATAAATTAATAACAAACAAAATAGTCAACATCGCACGCACTAGACCCGTTTTAAAAAGGGTTATGAAGTAGCATGGGCTTATCAAGTCAGTCATACCCCCAATCTTCCCCATAAACAAGTGCAAAATTCAATAACAATGAAATAACAGGTCGTTTAAATGAATAGATAGTCGAGTATCACCCTGTTTATTCATAGTGCACCTCACACACCCTAGCCTACTCCTATTTACATCATACGGCATCTAATAAAGCTATTAAAAAAAACAAGCACCATTAACATCAGTGAAATTTACATTCTCCTTCCTCACTTCTGTATCTTTCAAAGACATGTCATTTGTAAAAATAAAAAAATATTAAAATTGCAATATATTTATACTTTGTTCTATGCGGTCGGGCTGAGGTCATATGTCTGTTTTCACTCAGGTGAAGGCCCAAAGGCACATTTGAAGAAACTGGCTGAGTGCATCCGTTGGTCATATGGACTGGGCATTGTGCTACGTTTGGGGAACATCGCCAGGCTGGAGCTGAATTACTGCATTCCTATGGGAGTCCAGAGTGGAGACAGGTAAGCATTGGTTAGGTACGCTTGGCTAGTTTTAGGTGGAAATATTTGACATTTCACCCTTTTAGATTGACTTTTAAGACATCTAAAGCACAGTAGGTAAACTTGATGATCAATCCACTGCCTGTGCAACAAGACAATGAATTACCTAGTTAGAAAAAGCGAGCAGCAACCAAACGATCTCATCTAAACTGTGTGTGGGTCTCTTGTGTAATTCACTTGTCTATTTCCATGTGAGAAATGTAAGTAAGTGCTTATCAAACCAAATATACAGTAAATATTGAGCAATGTTAAACCTTACTCTATCAAAATGTGTCCTTTCACAATTGACAAAAATATTTTTCTGTACATTCATGTAGATACACATTATAAAATTACGTACGTGTTAAGAGCACTATTTCAAGAGACAGATGTCACACAATTGTCCTTAACATGTACCGTCAATATTCAGATTCTTGCTTTGATGTGTATCTCACCTGATATTCTCCGTTCCTTGCAGGATATGTGACGGGGTCCAGTTTGGAGCAGGAATCAGATTCCTTTGAGATCGCTTTTGTTGAATCCGGAGCTTCCTTGTGTTTCGACATTATGCCAGAAACATTTTATTGAAAGGGTCAAAATGCTTGTACAGAATTGTTGTTGGGACTAAATAGTTAAATAAAAGTGTTTGCACTGACTTTCCGTTTTAATGTATCTTCTTTTCTTATCATTTGCTGTCAGAATTCAAATGCATATTTTACTCAGGTGACGATTGAGAAATTGTCTCACATGGACCGGAATCTGCCACAAGATGGACATAGAGCTATCAATGTTGTAAAAAAATAAATACAATTAAATCACTGATCAGTGATTGAGCAAAACTCTGAATTTAGATATTGGTCTCACTGATGTAAATACAATACAAAATCAATACCTGTAAAATCAGACTGTATTTTCGATCCGTCAGAATATGTTTCTATCTCCCTCGCACAATCTGTGCAATACTATCTGGTGTTTTATTATGTATGGATTGAATGAGACTTGAAGTTATTACTCTCAACATTTCCACAACATTTCTTATTTAGTCTATTAATTATTGCTTAATTTGTGCCGCAAAATGCATAAATTATAAATAAAAAAAAGCTTTTTTGTCTTAGATCCTTTTATTTTCCAGGCTCTTTTGATGTGTACAATCCTATATGGTTAAGCAGTTTCTTTGCATATAGAGAGCTAATACATCTAAGGTATTTGCAATAAAACAAATTCATTATGAAGATGGGTAGTGTTTTCATAAACCTAGATATAATATTTGACCATTATTATAATTTTGATTGTATCAATTTAAATTGAACTGTCAATGATTATTTGCATCATTGTATAATTAAAAGCATGATTAAAAGTGAGTGGTTTTACTGCGCACCACTTTAGGCACACTAGCGCTCACGTGCACTGCGGCTCCCCACGCCATTGGCTAATCCCACGCATGCGCTTTACTTATTGTTCCGTAGCATTTTAGCAACACGCCAGCGGGAACGACGAACAGACGGTGGGGGTTGTTCATTCACGGGCTTCTAGAAATTTCATCTCCCCGTCCCCTTTCCGAACCACCTACATCCAGTCGATACTGAATTGTTTGTGCCACAGTCGTCTGAAACGGACCCAAAAGTGTGTTTTTAATCTGCGGTATTACTTGTAAACGGCAGCCCCCTGGACGCACGCCGATGGCGGTCACTATCGAGGATCTGTACCGAAGCTACGGGGTCCTTGCTGATGCTAAGGACAACCTCAGCGAGGTAAATAAAAACAAACGTGTTCTTGTCTTTAAGACCCTGTTGAATTGTGCTTTTGTAAATCTGCTGCAGTGACGCTATTTTGTACCTTCACTCATGTTCACTTTGTTGACTAAATTAACATTGTTGTGTGCGTGCTAGGCTAACTGTAGCTAGCTAACCCAGTCACCAGGCTAATGTAAATGGCCTCGCCACAGAGACCCACAACAGGGCTACTACAGACCATTTAAAACTATTAATAGTCATTAAATAGGTTAATTTTCATATGAGGCTTTATTTTGTATTAAATTGTCTTAAGACAATCTGTCATATGACCTAATCATGCTGAAATAATGAGCAGAGATTTAGTTTATTTTTTTCTGACGCAGTCACAATAAATGGCAATTTATTTAATTTTTTTTACAAATGTCTTTTACATTAACGCAACTCCTGCAGTATTATCAACATAGGGTCTTATTTTTGTGTGCGTATTTTACAGTATTTTATTTGTTTATTATACTCAATATCACCACGTTTTAATTTTATTTGCGCAATGTTTGTGTGTATTTATGGTTCAGATGGGCCTTTTAGTTTATGCGAGTGATTTATTATTAGATACTCAACATTAATTATTTCAAAGTCACACAAAAGGTTATTTACTTTATGTCAAACCTATTTTCATTCATATTGACACAAGGGAGACTTGAATTAGTTTACGTATGGTGTTCAAATTTGACTCAATTCGATTGTGTCTCTGGTACAACACATAGGAAATGATTTACTTGCAGTCAATCTGGATTGTAATGTATAGAACGTGGACTAGATAGTTAACAGATCAATGGACTGGCAGTTTGTTGCCAGAGCTGCATGTCAAGGTTCGCCATCTAGAGACACACCGGTTTTTATTGTTTGTTTGTCAATGAAATATTACGGAAACTGAGTCTTAACGCGTGTCAGAAACTCAAATGCCCCCACATGATGTATTTTCTAGTTAATGAACCACATACATGGCATTATTCCAGCATCATAGTATTGGATATCCATTACGTTAGGGGTCTCACAAGAGAGAAATACATTTACAAAGACTGGTTCCTATTAATGCATCACAGCCTTCCAGAGTTTGACTGACGTTTAGCCTGTGCTAGATAATCCTTGCCCACAACAAATCTTCCTGGTATCTTTGTTTTACAGTCCCTGGCCTTTACCATGCTGTGGTAAATATATTGAACATAATTACATTTACTCTCTTGTTTTCTACAGCATAAAGACGCCTACCAGGTGATCTTGGATGGCGTGAAGGGCGGCCCGAAGGAGAAGCGCCTGGCAGCTCAGTTCATTCCCAAGTTCTTCAGCAGCTTTCCTGAACTGGCCGACGCAGCCATCAACGCTCAGCTGGATCTCTGTGAAGACGAGGATGTGTCGGTGAGTCATCGGAGACACTGGTGGAGATTCCTCCCTTGAATGTATGGATGCCCCGTCATTTTTTGGCCCAATAGTTATTTTTATTCATCCTAACAAGCCTCTTGCTGTCTTTGTCCAGATTCGACGACAGGCCATCAAGGAGCTCCCGCGCTTTGCAACTGGAGAGAACATCCTCAGGGTTGCAGATATTCTCACGCAGCTCCTTCAAACAGGTACACCAAGCTGAACACTTAGATGTCTCCAACATCTACATATTTAATTAGATTTTGACATAGTTTGAATAGGATCGTTTATTCTATACATAAACTTGGCTTGTTTACTTCAGCCATGGCTTTGAGTCACCATGATACATTCTTAATCTATTTTTTGTTGATTTAATTGGAAATCAAATTTTGTTTATCAGTCAAATTGGTCTCTTGATTTTGATGCAACTTGTACAAAATAAATATCTTTGAGAATCACTCCTAAATAATCTAATTGTTTGTTCTTTCAGATGATACAGCGGAGTTCAACCAAGTGAATACAGCACTGGTTTCTATCTTCAAGATTGATGCTAAGGGTAAGTGTTGCTCTCGCCACCGCTGAGCTAAAAAATGTTTTGTTGACATGTATTTGTTTGTGACATGTGTTTTTTAAAGGGCTTTATCATTTGCCATGTGAAACACATGATATCATTAGGCCTGTTTTATATGTTTGTTGACACCCTTATACAGATACTTGTGTGTGAAATGCCTAACGTAATCAGTCATCCATCACAGCCACTCAATTTGAAGGAACCAGAATAATATGTTTGTCTTTATAGTTTCTTACCTGCTAATCCAGATGTTCAGATTGTACTGTTTTGTAAACCTGATATCAATCAACTTGCTGTTGCATTTCATGAACAGTACATCTCTAGTTATGTTTGGATTTAGTTATTAATTACTTGCCCTGACACAATCCTATATTAGCCTATATATTGTTTTGTAGTGTGTTTTTAGACTGTAATTTGGTCAACTGGGTTTTTTTAAAATTTTAAATGTGCTGTATAAATAACCTTTGACTTGACAATCCCATTATGTGTCCAGGTACTCTGGGAGGGCTCTTCTCTCAGATCCTGCAGGGAGAGGACATAGTGCGGGAACGGGCCATCAAGTTCCTGTCCGGCAAACTGAAGACGCTGCCGGAAGACGTCATGACAAAGGAGGTGGAGGAGTACGTCTTTGCAGAGACAAAGAAGGTTAGCATATAGTGCAGAACTTATGAGGGATGTTGGATCAGTTTTGATTATGTACATCAATATACATCACAACAATCGTGTTAAAGGTACAATATGTAAAGATTTTGCATTACAACTTAACAAAATGAGAACCAAGTGGCGGTAAATTACATATTATGCGTTTAAGACTGTTGCTGGTCTATCGTGATTGTTTTGATATGGCTGGAAAACGTCCCATTGTGTGTGTGTGTGTGTGTGTGTGTGTGTGTGTGTGTGTGTGTGTGTGTGTGTGTGTGTGTGTGTGTGTGTGTGTGTGTGTGTGTGTGTGTGTGTGTGTGTGTGTGTGTGTGTGTGTGTGTGTGTGTGTGTGTGTGTGTGTGTGTGTGTGTGTGTGTGTGTGTGTGTGTGTGTGTGTGTGTGTGTGTGTGTGTGTGTGTGTGTGTGTGTGTGTGGTCTAAATAAGTAGTTTTTTTATTTTAAATGTTGACACTTTGTAAGATTATATTAAAACAATGATTCACTGTTGTATACTTATGGTTGATATAAGCCTTTGTAAAAACAGACGAGAACACCTGTTGATGAGTTGTTATTCTTCTTATTCGTCAGGTTCTGGAGGACGTGACCGGCGAGGAGTTTGTGCTGCTGATGCGTCTGGTGTCAAACCTGCGGGTGCTGCAGACGGTGAACGGCCGTCAGATGCTGGTGGAGCTGGTGGTGGAGCAGGCCTTCCTGGAGCAGGCCCTCAACCCAGCCGACCCCGACACCGTGGACCGCCTGCTGCAGTGCACACGCCAGGCCCTGCCCCTCTTCTCTGTGAGTCCAGGGGCCAACCGAGTTCACTGATTTTTAAATGTCTAAAAATAGGGTTTACTTTACATCCCCATATTTTTATTTATCCTAAATTGCAGTGTGAACGATGTTTAATCATTACAGCAGCATATTATCCTTCATTTAGATATGTGAATGATTTTTGATTTTTTACAAAGTTTATCATGAAGTTTACACCTCACCAAAGCCCAATTACATCTTAAATTCACTTGCAAGTGTTTATACGTTTATTCATTTTATAGGCTAACATTTATGTCAAGTAAATCAAGATTCACTGTACTTCAGTGTAAATTAACCAAATCTTTCTCCTCGTCTTGTAGAAAAATGTCCACTCCACGCGTTTTGTAACCTACTTCTGTGAACACGTCCTGACCAACCTCAGCACCCTCACAAGTCCTGTGGCCGAGCTGGACATTCAGTTGGAGGTGAGTTCTTGTTTTTTTACTAAATGGTGAAATAAACATTGTTTGATTCCGTCTAGTAATTCCGCTACAGTGCTGGATTTATTGACTGTCAGATTGTTTTAAAAAATGTGGACACATACTCGTGGTTCTCAGGCGAGTTTAATACCTCATGTTTGTTAAGGTCGTGGACAAAACACAATTCATCATGAACAAAGTTGAAAAGACTTAAAATGGTGGCCACAACATAAATGTATTGGCTAACATTCTCAGGGAAGAGACCTGTGTTTCTGCCCAGGAAAATGTAACGGTGCCTGTATTAGTTTAGTAGTTTATAACCTAACGTGGTCATTAGACCAAATAAATACTAGTTTCCTACCATGGATGTACTCTGCCTGAATCAGCACTGCCTGTCCTGGTGAATCCGGCCACTGGTGTGACTGTGAGCTCGATGCTCCTCTGTCTGACATTTGGTGAGCGGTTGTAGTAGTAAACAAAGTCAGCGTGGCAGCCACCTGTCAGAGGTGTCAGCCAACTGCATGTTGTTAACGGGTCATTAGTCTGCACCACGCAACACTGTTTCTCATTAGCAATGCACATTTCACTGTGTGAGGGGATCTGCTAAGCTGTGTGTTTTCCTGTTTCTGTGTGTGGTTGTGTGTCTGTGTGTGTGGTTGTGTGTCTGTGTGTAGGTGCTGAAGCTGCTGGCTGAGATGAGTCCGTATTGCGGAGACATGGAGAAGCTTGAGCCCAACCTCAGCATGCTGTTCACCAAGCTGCTGGTGAGAACGGGTTGTCCTGTTGATGTTGTTGGTAACGGAAGGATACTAGTGGAAATAAAAATAAACATTGGCACAGTTACCCATGATGCATTCTGAGATTTTACTGCTGAATATAAATATAGTTCATCTGTGAAATATAAAATGTCTAAGCTCATAGGCTTGAGTTGGCTTAAGGGTGATGTCAGCAACTCTCGTGATCGCTTGTCAAAAACACTTTTTGTCGGTGATTTCTTTTTTCAGTCCACACTGTGTGTGCTGGAAAAAAAATAGTGTTTATATACAGCCTAAGCTTTGTCAGACGCCATGTTGCTAGCTATGGTTGGTCAGTCGGAGCCTCTCTGTGTACATTGTCAGTTTACAGAGCCAACAAGCGTTCTCCAGGATCGCTGACTCCAATCATTATCATATTTTCATAATTGTTGGAAATAATAAAAATTGTATCGGATTAAAGTTCTAGTAACTGTACATCGTATTTGACATTATTGTAACAAGAAGTTTCCGGTCATGATTTTGATGTTATTTTTCTCGTGTGTGTGTGTGTGTGTGTGTGTGTGTGTGTGTGTAGGAGTACATGCCTCTGCCACCAGAAGAAGTGGAGAATGGAGAGAACGCAGCGAACGAAGAACCCAAACTGCAGTTCAGTTACGTGGAGTGTCTCCTCTTCAGCTTCCACCAGCTGGGCAAGAAGCTGCCGGACTTCCTCATCGACAAAGTGGACGCTGAGCGCCTCAAAGACTTCAAGATCAGGTGAGGGGGTGAAGGACAAATACAGTCCACTGGGCCTAGAGGGCAATGTGTAAAAGCCTTCTCTTAAACTAACTGTTGCATGCTTCAGTTTTCAAACCAGTTCTTCATTTTGTGTCTTCTCTGTAGCACTTGAGATTTGTGTTTTTTATTTTTTTAACAATGAAAAGGGCTTTGCAAATAAGATGTCGTAGTAGTAGTACAAGAAGTTAAATGAACAACCGTATAACAATGTTTGCTTTTGACCATTTTAGGTGTTTTTGATGGTCTAGTTTAAACTACAGAAAAACTCATTTTCATCATTTTATTGCAAAATACCATATATATAAAATGTTAATATTTTCACATTAAATTGACGGAACATTTTGTTCCAACAGGTTACAGTATTTTGCCCGTGGACTGCAGGTTTACATCAGACAGCTGCGAGTAGCACTGCAAGGGAAGACAGGAGATGCTCTGAAGACAGACGAGGTAAATACTGTCGTCAAATGAAGTTGCATTGCTGCTTAACCTATTGCATACAGGCAACAGCAATGCAAACGGTGCAACTTGTTTTTTGTTTTTTTTCATACAAAATATCTCGGACTTACTTTGTCTTTTGTGTGAAATCAGAACAAGATCAAAGTTGTGGCCCTCAAGATCACAAACAACATCAACGTCCTGATCAAGGTAAGTGGTTGTTCATAAACAATGAGTTATCAGAAAAATGCCTGTGTGATGATGTCATGCAATCCAACACAATTCACCTGCAAGACAAACTAGTTTTTAGCCAGACAACTGCTGGAAGTTTTGTGTGTTGAATATTATATATTCATCCTTTTGTGGTGAGTTTTCAGACTACATTTTGTGTTGTTGTAACACTGAGATGAATTTTAAATTTTTCACGCGTCTAGATGAGCACAAACCGCTCACAGTAATAATGCAATCCACTGCAAGAGCACAAAAGTAAACTGAGAACATTTCTTAAAAACAAGTTCCAACTAAAGAGAACTGCTTATCATAAAGAAGGTTGCTTTGGATTGCATAGCTTGTTTTTTTTCTTCTGGTTGCGTAGTAAATCAAAAAGTAAATGATAAACTCTGAGATACAAGTTTGGTGACAATGAAATCTTAATTTTATTCCAGGATCTCTTCCACAACCCGCCATCATTCAAGAGCACAGTCACTCTGTCCTGGAAACCCGTTCAGAGGCCAGAGGCAGCAGCAGCACCGTAAGTCGAATCCCATTTCTTGTCCCAAATTTGGTTTAACAGTCAGAAGCCATACACTGTTATTTCATCATGTACTCTTCTTCTGTGTTTTTAGGCCCAAGCGCCCGTCAACTGAGGACATGGGACCCGGTGGAAGCACAAAGAAACAGATCTCTCCTCTGCCCCGGAGGGACGCGCGACAGATCTACAATCCACCCAGCGGCAAGTTCAGCGCCACCATTGGCAATTTTGGTGTGTGGTTTGATATCACTAACATAAATAAAGTAACTAGGAAAGGCAAAAGTAGTGTATTTCAAGATTGAAGGACCTGTTCATTTCTCGAGGACTAACCAGGACTTGTTTATATAGATACATTTTTTTTTAGAACGCATTTGTATGTAGGAACAATAATGCACTGTGAAATAGCCTACTCAAGACAATAATGCTTATTGTCAAACAAACAAAAGTTATTTGCCATTGCAAAGAAAATGGCAGCAGGTCAAATTAATTATATAATTCGTATACATGTGTAAATTACTCTACAAAACAGCGGAACTAGCTCCAAGTACGACCACAGCACCTGGCTCATAACCGGCTCGTTATTAAAACGTGAGTGCCTCGAGTTAATCAAGTTCATTTGAAACGATAACTACTCAAGGAATCAACGTCCATTTGTAGTTCCTACCGCCAACTTGTCTACCAGGGAAGTGATGAGCTTACATTTTTAACTGTACACAGCCCTTCTATATGTTCTATGTAACGTTGGGTGTGTCTGAGAAGTGAACATTTTCTAGGGCATATTCTCATGACTGAAAAAACAAACATTTCTCACAGGAAAATGTGATCCCTGTTTGAAGTTAGAAGGCAACTGAAAAAATTCCTGTTTCATGTTTGTTGTTTACAGTAACAGGGCCCACAGTTTGGTTTACAAAAATATTCTAGTCCTACCTTTTGGTTGCAGGTGCCTCAACATTACATTTCATTACATGTATTTTTATTACAAATGTTTTTGAGGCAAAATAATTTAGCTTTGATTTATGATGATAGAATTATAGAAATACATGTAGCAAAAATATGCTATTAAAACTAACTACAGGCCATGCAAATGTTTAAAAAAAAACTCCCCTCCCTTGAAACTGCATAGTGCACCTTTAAAAAAAAAAAAAAAAAAAAAAGTATATGTTTTCTAATACACTTAATTTTATTTATTTTTAACCTCACATATACAATATTGGTCCGATTTTAGTTTGAATGACGATACTGAGCCGTTTGTTCTGTTGTCTTGACTACAGAGCAGCGCGGTGGGTTCAGGGGCGGCCGAGGACGAGGCTTCGGAACCAGAGGCAACAGGAGCCGGGGCCGACTCTACTGAGACACACTCATAAAGTACATACTACTTATTGAACTGCATCACATCGATATCTTTTCCTCCCCAAGATGGACTATTTGTCACCTCCATTTTTTTTAAACTGGTCTCCACGTCTTTCCACTTCCCAACTCGCATCCAGATTTGTCGCGTTTTTTCTTTGGAGGGCCGTTTCCTGTCTTCTGAATATCAGGAAACCGGCTCGAGACTTTTTAACATTTCCTCGTCATGTTCCTCTTGGCCAAGGTGATAGTTTCAGTAAATCTAAATGTTTGGTTTTTGCCCCTTTTTTTTTAATTTTTTAATTTTATTCTGTGTATTTTTGTGGAACAAAAGACTGCCAAGTTGTCACTGATGAATATTTTTGTCGGGTTGTTGTAGGAAAAGATAAAGATCCTCTTGTTTTGAAACGTGTTATTGAATGCATTTCTTTTTACATTTTTATTTAATCTTTTTTTCTTTTTTTTTTTAAGAGCTTGAGTTGAATTGGCTGACTATGCTACTTTGTATGAATCAATGATGTTGTTTCATTGGATTTTTATCATAAACTTGTATGGAAGTATGAACATTTGTCTTTCACTTGTTTATCTCAGGACAGTATATATCACAACCTCAGTTGAGCAAAGTGCTGTGCAGGCTCAAAAGCACACTAAAACCACCAATATAAGTAACATGAGAAAAAAAAGAAATACAAACACACAATAAATAGGAGCCCAATAAAAATGTCAATGTCAAGCTCAACTTGTATTAAAAGCCAGTGCAAAGGCGTGAATTTTAAACTTAAATTCATCAATGGACTGAGCATTTGGTCGAGAGACCCCTCAATTGGTCTCTCGAGGATAAATAAAAGTTAAATGAAATGAAATGAAAAATTTCAGATATTTACAGAAATAAATAGTTTTTTAGCCTCCACCTAGGAACATTTTTTTAGCGTGAATGTGCATCAACTCAGACAGATAATGTGGTGCCTGCCCATGCAAAGTTTAAAAAAAAATATATAATAAAAGTTTTAACTGGACCCTAAAACAGACAGGAATCCAGTGAATGTTGGATTTTGCAGTTCAGTTTCAAACGGATCAAGACAAATGTGAAACTCCACACACAATTCTGCACTTTAACATTTCAAACAGGCTTATTATTACTTTAAACATGTGCCTCTGGCTATACCTGGCTAAATTCAAATTTAGCCCACTTTCTAATAACACAATACTTTTTATATATAGCTATGGACCTACTTGTGTCTGAAATAAATACATTTGAACTAGCCCTCATTCTTACCTAAATATAGTCTAATTTAATACATGTTCTTGTCACTGTATGCAGAAATAAACTAGTGTCTAAAAACACTGCAAAAGGTCTTAGACTGGTTTTCATAATGATAACACACACACACACACAGATCTCTCTCAGTGGGTGCTACAGGTCTGCATGTGTAGACACGTGCGCTGGTGTGTGTAGGTGGATGCCTTGCAGGAGGAGGGGCGCTCAATTTTCTGAATCGACTGCCAGTCAGTTTTACAGAGAGGAAACTGAACAGTTTTAACTCGGGACAACCAAAACCTTTATCACCCAATCATTTCAAAGTGACCTAACAAGGAAATGGCACCATTTCAGCATGAGCATGTTTTTTTCCTTTTATATGTTTGGGTAATGCTTCAGCTCCCTAAAAATATGACTTATACTTAAATATATTAGCTTCCATTGTGATATGAACTAGAAAACTAGTCTCTTTATCCTCTTACTACACAAATAAATAAATGTACTAGTGTTATTTCGCACTGTTATTAAGTTGAATACTCAATTCATTAGTTTCAATAGGATGATTACAGTATGTTTAGACAAAGAAAAAAAGGAACTTGCAAATAATTCAAATTATATACTGTAGATTTATTTAAAAATATAAGTATATTTACTGCAATACTGCAGATGTATAAGCTTTTGATAGATAGATAGATAGATAGATAGATAGATAGATAGATAGATAGTCCATGCACAGACTGTCTCTTGTCTTGGCAGAGTTTCCCCTCTAGAGGGCGATCTAGACCAGGGCTTTCCTCGCAAAGCAACCAGATCTATTTTTATCCTCACAGAACGAGTCACTTAAAGCTTTCATGATGTCTTTTAGTCTCTCTTTGTATTTCTCCTCGGTTTGAGGCACATGGAGGAACACGTTGTACGTTATAATATAATTGTAATATTTTGTGATTTACATGTACTATTTGTTGGATGCTTTTGGTGTGTGTGTGTGTGTGTGTGTGTGTGTGTGTGTGTGTGTGTGTGTGTGTGTGTGTGTGTGTGTGTGTGTGTGTGTGTGTGTGTGTGTGTGTGTGTGTGTTTGTGTTAACTACTTAATGCACCAGTTTTACCCATTAGGTTCCTTCTTTTGATAATTTGATCGTTCATCGTCGCAGAGTTGCAGTTCGCTGGTGAGTATCCGCCTTATATTAAGAGATACTGTACATTACATATTCTGGCACAGGCTCCATGGTGCGTTTAAGGTCTAAGCTTGTTTTCTCATTTCAGGCCACTAGGGGGCGCTATGCAACCAAGATAAACCCAGTCTTCATTGATCGTGACCAGGTATTTCCCAAACCAGCCAGCCAGCCAACCAATGCCTAGCACACATGCACGCACATGCACACACACACACACACACACACACACACACACGCACACGCACGCACATGTACGCACGCACACACACACACGCTGAGCTGAAAATAATCAAGTGGTGGAGGAGGAGTGGGCGGCAGCAGCGGGAGAGGAAGCGAAGACGACCCTCGGAGAGAGAAAGAAAGGAAGAAGCGACTGTATGAGTCCATGTGAGAGTAGAAGTGAAGGTAAATCAATAGTTCTGAAGCACTTGGTGGAACTCAATGGGTTTCCTCACTTTATTACCAACCTTTGGGAGGGGAGGGGGTGTTGGAGATGATCAAATAAGGCCTCATACTGTACCCCAACAGCAGAAATCTACACTGAGCATGAATGAGTGTCCTTTTTCCCCACAAAAATAAAGTTACAGGTCTAGTTTTCATGATTTTGCTGCCTGTTTTTTAAGTGGTAAAATCTCAGAAAGGAGCCTAAGGTTTTAGGTCAGGCCACACTGCTCTATGTGTGTATTTGTATTCACTTGTAGGACCACTCAACACTGTCAAGTCAATTTCCTGTATATAGCCCAAAATCGCAATTAATTATTTGCTTCAGAGGTGGTTCTCTAGTTTTTTTTATGTTGTGTTCAGTGCTGCTAATTTGTTGGAAAAACCAGTGCCAGCAATATTAATTCAGGTCTTGTAGTTGAAATTCAAACGATTACGTACAGGGACTTTCATGTATTTCTGATATGGTAAGCCTACTATGTTTATTAGACATCTCCTACCTGATGTGATTGCATACTTCTTTCAATTACCAACTTTTACCGGTGTGCAGGGAATAATATTACATATGCGTATAGTATATACTTAAAGACAGTGGATGACTGGACCTCTATCTGGAATATATGTCACCGTTTGACTGTTCTTCAAAGACCTGACCACATATCTGTCACGACAAAAAGTTAGGCTCACTCTCATGTGAACACCACTGCTGTGTAGAAGGGACTGAAAGTACTGAAGCAAGAAGTAATGTTGAAAAGTATTGTTGATCAGTTAGTGTTGATCGACGAAGTGGTATCCATGATTTTAAAAAATGCTCAAAATCATATTACACTATAAAATGTTGACTTATCAAGGCACCAGAGTTGTATCTGCCTTTCTTATCACAGAATCCGCTTTACAATCTTCGTCGACCACTCAATCTTGTCACTTTTCCCTTGAATCTCTAAGAAAAGGTGTTAAGAGATCGACAAGGGCAATAGAAATGTAGACAAATAGTGCACTGTGTGTGTGTGTGTGTGTGTGTGTGTGTGTGTGTGTGTGTGTGTGTGTGTGTGTGTGTGTGTGTGTGTGTGTGTGTGGATGGCTTCTAATGGGAACTGTCCATGGTGCTGAAAACACACTAGGCTTGCATTGGACAAGTTGGCTTTACGCAATCATTGCGTTGCTCAAGCAAACATACATGCAATCAGAGTTATCAGCTATTTCTGTTCAGGCCTATTATAGCATATAAACTTCGCACCAATCAAAACTCTCCTATTCGCCCTTCATTCTTGGACTGGTGATGATGGCCTTTAACTTGAGCGTCCCTGATCTAGTTAAGTGTCAATGGCATTGAGAAAACAAATAGTCCTATGTCGTGAAAAGGAAACTTTTCTTCACTTTAAAAAAAATAAAAATAAATAAATAATCAATTAAAACACCGCGCATTTCGCCCCCTCATGTACAATGCTGGGAATAGTAACAGCACTGTGAGGCTGGGCTAAATATAGCAGCCAGTGAGTGTTAACATGTCAACTTCAGCAGGAGTATGGAAGCGGCTGCTGCTAACCGTGGGCCCGCTGTGGATGTACACATATGTCTATAAATACATGAAGCCCTTTTCCCCCACCTATTCTGTTATGTATTATATAATGCATACCAAGTGCGGATTGGTTTAGGGCTATATATAGCCTAGACTATAAAAACACGGTTAAATTCCTTCTGTCGCTCGACAAAAGACTCAAATGGACAAACCCAAAAGGTAGAGATGCGCTAAATTCGTCTTTTTGGCCAATGGAGGCTAAAATGAACCATTTTCCTCACGAAATATGTGAATACTTGAAGAGAATCGGTGGAACATTTCTTCTTAGCGTCTCAATAGACAGAACTCACACCAAATACACAGTACCTCACATCTATCTAAAGGAGAAGAAGGTACACGGCGATTTAAACTGATTTCCGGATGGCTTTTAGACGCCCGAAATCACCATTAACCCGTTCTATAGCCGATAGAGCGTCAAGCCTGTGACATAATCATCATCTTCTTAGTTACACGATTCTGTGGATGGGGGATGATGGATTTTGGGAATTAAGGGAAGGGTAGGGGGGGGCTACTGGGCTAGGTTATTTTTTTTTACCACTACTGCCTTTCCGAAATAGAAGGAAAGTCTAAAATAAATAAAAAAACAGGGTCTCATGAGTTCTTCTCAATCGAAGAGGCTTGTGCAGCAAACCATGCATTTATTTGTGATGGAAGGAGACTTTAAACGCCCTCCACCCCCTCACCACCGGCACTCCTCAGCGCCCCCCCCCCCCCCCCCCCCCTCTACTACGTTACGTAATCTACCATGTGAATGTCAAGATACAGAACGAGTCGTCGTTGAGAGAGAGAGAAAGAGAGAGAGAGAGAGAATAAGTAGAGAGGAGGAGGGATGTTATTTGGTCTATGCATAGCGCTCCCAAAACTCATACCCAGGGAACACAGTGTACTCTGGTGTCCCCCTGAGACAGAGCATGTTAGATTACCCCTATACGCATGCGCACACGGACATAGGCTACATTAGAGATATTAAAGAAAAAAGGAAGAAATTAATAAGGGCAGCAAAATCAAATACTAGTGCACCGATAAAACAGGTGGCTTCCCGCGTTCACACCATTCCATTTGTCCCTCCATGTTAGTTTAAGCCCCCCCCCCCCACCCACCCACACACACACACGCACACACACAAACACACAAACGCGCGCACACAATATCTGTGATATTAAAGAAGGAAAATCAAAATAAATCAGAATAAGGCCAGCAATATCAAATTGTGCACCGACAGAACAGGTGTCTTCCTGCATTCACCCATCCATTCAGAGATTATACGGGAGGATTTGTGTGAATGGGTGAGTGAGTGGGGAAAGTAATGAATGAATGGATGAGCGAAATGAGTGAATGAAGAGCAACAGTAGAATGAGAAGACAGGGGGCGCGCGCATCGCTCGTGTCCCTCTCAATGGGTTTTTCTTTGTCTATCCTGCAGAGGGAAGTATGGCTGCATGGGCAATAACCAAGCATTTCGAGCAAACACATACAGTACACACACACACACACACACACACACACACACACACACACACACACACACACACACACACACACACACACACACACACACACACACATACACGCACACACACACACACACACACACACACACACACACACACACACACACACACACACACACACACACAAAGGGAGGGGGCGCACATGTGACAAAACCGTCATAAATATTCAGTGGCTCGATTCATGAGGATTCTTTATTGTGTGCAGCAGAGCTCCCAACCAAGCATGTGATGCTAAGGATGGTTGGTGTTTGTTGTAAGGGAGTGAGGTGTGTGTGTGTGTGTGTGTGTGTGTGTGTGTGTGTGTAAGAGGAGGGGGTGGGTGAGGGGGGTTTGTTCTATAAATAGCACTATAGCTCTGCTTCCATTGACATCATTTAGGCAGGAGAGATGGAAAAATACATAGGGGGATGGGGAGGGGAGGGCGGAGAGGGCGCAGGGTTCCTTAATCTGGGCTTGAAATTCAAACAAGACCTGGCCAGCCATCCCTCTGTACACACTCTCAACAAAAGCGGTTCTACATAGTAAACCTGGGCATGGTATACTCCTGGACCAGTTACCTGTGTGCTCAACATTTTCTTAGTTTGAATTTTATTTTTTTTTGTTATTTTGTCCATCATCATATAGAGTGAAGATATACCTGTAAACTAACTGGCCTGACTTTATCCCACACAAGACCATACCAATGCTTTAAATTCTCCTTATCAACTACTTTTATAGCAGGACACTGCAGGTGAAAAGGGTCAACAGTGTGACTTATATCATCACAACACCACGCCAGTTGATTGTTAACATTAAGAAAATAATTTTTTCAGTATATGCAAATTTGGCAATATCTATAAAAAACTAAAATCTAGATTTTGGATGAAGTCAGAGTTAGAGCCTTTATTTCATTTTTACAACACATACTTCAAGTGTATGCACATTATGTTATTAAAACAAATGTATCGTTAATCAGAAAATGAAAAACATATGAATAAATCCTTCTGTAATAACCTTCAGAATAGTGCTAAGGATGATTTTGGCAAGTTTAGTCGATGTAAGTGCTTTAGACCATGAGAGTTTTTGGTTTAAAGTGTTGAGATAATGGCAGATAAAAATGGTTTCATACGAGAAACAATGTTTTTAAGTAAAATCCAGAGACAAGACTTTTTTCTTTAAAACACTGAAATAGTTTTCTTCTCTAGTTTTTATTTTAATTTATAACATTTGAGTCGTAATGGTTCCGTACGTAAAGCGTCACCCTGATAGAGGATCCCAAGTTCAAACCCTCTCTCTCTTCTCGGTGTGTATGCTGCTTGCCCTCGCCTATGGGCCCTGATAGTAAACATCAGACCAAAACAGCCACTGTTTCCTAGAAAGACGCAGCCTTCGAGTTGGAATGGAAACCCACAAGGCAGATGGGAGGGGACATCAAACAAATTAAAAGGACCTGTGTGTATACAACACACACACACACACACACACACACACACACACACACACACACACACACACACACACACACACACACACACACACACACACACACACACACACACACACACACACACACACACACACACACATACACACACACACACACACACACACACACACACACACACACACACACACAGCTATCTAAGTGGAAAAGACAATCATCATGATGCACCCAAGGTAAATGTTTTGGAAGGTATTATTGTATTGACGTGCTTTTTTTTTTAAAGGGTCAAAGCTCAATTGACCATATAGTGGGAGACACATTTTCCTTTTGTTATCAACACTAACATTTCCGCTCAAACGGAACTGACTCGTGTGTTTATGTTATTATGGAAGAGGAACTACACGCTGTTTTTCCATGGATGGAGTGTCTTAGTCACACAGGATCTCTCTCTGTCTCTCTGTCTCTCTGTCTCTCTCTCTCTGTGTCTCTCTCTCTCTCTGTCTCTCTCTCTCTCCCTCCCTCCATCTCTGTCGTCAGCCTTGGCACTGACCCCCGAATGCTGCGTGACTTCCACCGGGGCGGATGACGTCTTCTATGATACATTTCTCCCCATGTGGGTCCCCCTTCCTCCCCCCTCACCCCGCCCGCCTTTTCCTGCTATATCACACGTTGTTCAGTCCCACAGCTTGTACCTGCAATACTTGTTACTGTCTTATTTATTGTGATTCACTTATTGATTGTATGTGAAAAAAATCTATTTCAAATCCATGTATTCCTGGAGGTCGGTGGTACTTAAAGAGACTCCTTGAAGCAGCTGGATTTCCTCAAGGCCAGATGTGAGCTTGAACCCTGGATAGACTACCTACCACTTCGGCTCGCCACCTTTTAATGTGGGAATGAACCTTTGCAGGTGAATGGCACATTCACATAAGGCGTAGATAGAGCATCTTTTTCTATCCGTTGTTGACACACTCGACAGTCAAAAGCGTTCACACACTTTTTTTTGGCGTACACATTCTCACTACAAAAAAAAACCCTGAAAGGTGTAGTGCTAAATGTGCACCACGCGTGAGATGACACATCCTACGACATTTGAAATGTGTGTCTCAGTGCGACAGAATGAATCATGAAGTAGCCTATGCATCTCCATCTCTCTTCTCCTTTCTTTCCTCATATATCACACGTGGAAATAGTTTATTTATGCGTGCCTAAAAAAGACACACAGAAACTGATTTAAGTAGGTTGGGCAACTTTTTATAGCAGCCAGTTTGAAAATCCATAAACAGGTGGCACGTTCCAAATCAGTTGCCAACATCTGCCTGTGTGTGTGTGTGTGTGTGTGTTTCGTAGCCATGCATGCATCAATGACAATGTGTGTCTTACAAAAATAGGCGCAGGCGGCTATTTTTCCAAAACAACACTTCTCTTAGTCATATTAAATTAAAGACGGAAATTACTCACGTTTGCTCACACATTGTGGATATAAAGATAAGGGCCTGTGATTCTGCACAACGTTGTTTCTTCACCATGATTGAAATAACTGGCTACAGACTGGAGAATACCAAGTCTAGAATAAGGTTTACCACATTTTCTGTTGGTGCTTACTGAGAAATGATTTTCTTTTTCTGCTGGTTGGTCAGTGGTCAGGGTCTGAAGAGTTCCATGTTCTTCAATGGAAACACATTGACCAGATGGGTAAGTGCTTACATTGGGTTTCAAACCTGTGATGTATGTGAGTGAAGTATGACTTACTTTCTTTCTTTCTTTCTTTCTTTCTTTCTTTCTTTCTTTCTTTCTTTCTTTCTTTCTTTCTTTCTTTCTTTCTTTCTTTCTTTCTTTCTTTCTTTCTTTCTTTCTTTCTTTCTTTCTTTCTTTCTTTCAGGGACATTGCACACTAATCAACATTCAAAATGTAAGTGAGCCAGAGTTAGCCTAAGAAGCTAGTTTTCATCTGTTGTCCCCTGGCCAGTTATTTAAAAGGCAAACCTAAAATTACAGAAATAAAATGTACGTATAAACAAAGATTAAAAAAACAACATAGTCGACTCAGAAAATACAGTAACACATAGTAAGAACGAATTGACAGACAATGGCAAACAAACAATAAAACACAGCGTACATTGGCCAAGCCTGGGCTCAGCTCTGTCAGGTTCTCATCCACACTCTGGAGACATTGGAGGGCATCTTTGTATACTGCAAGTGTTGTATGCTGATCTCTTATTTTATTTTTATTTTATTTCTTTTTAATCTGCATGCATTGGTGTGCTTTTTGTTGTTATTTATGTATTGACTCTATTTTTTATACATTGTACTATGGATCTTCATGTGTCCTGAATAAAATCATATATATATGTATATATATATATATATATATATATATATATATATATATATATATATATATATATATATATATATATATATATATATATATATATATATATATATATATATATATATAATTGTGATGAATTATTAAACACTGATGGCAGTGAGTCTAACAACGACTTTTTTTTTTTTACTGCAGCCACCAATAATGTTTACTGTATTTGGTTGGTAGAAGTTAGATTGGTTAACTTTTCGTAAACTCTTTCTTCCTTTGTCCCTCGTTCGTAACTCATGTGTTTGTATAACTGTATCCCAAAGATCATGGCCTGTAAGATGACATTTGAAACAATACATTTTTGCGATAATCCGATGGGTTTAAAAGTGAGTAAGACGTTTAAATTGCCGTTTTGTCGCGATTCTAGTTAGTGTATTACCACTTTGCGTCATAGGCCCTTTATCAATTAGTCACAATATTTTCCTGGGTTGCACATGAGTCAGAGGCTTGTCAACAATAAAAGCAGTATTACTATTTAAGGGCTGGCCACTCCTCAGGAACCAAAAAAACACGTGTGTGATGCAGAGAAACAGGCCTGGCGGAAGACGGATGTTTGTTGATATGTGTCAGAGGTTTCACAATACAAGCAAGACAGACAGAGAGTGGGCAACTAAGTCTTGGCTACACTATTAGAAAAACGTGGACAATAGATATAGAGGAAAACAAATAATAAGACATTGAGGGTATTTCGGCTTCCGATGACATTTCAGCACCATGGACAGCGACTCTACCACTGGAAACTAAAACTACTTGTTTAAAAATATATTGGACCTCTACAAAATAATTCTCCAAGTTCTGTTTTACAATGAATTCAAGCCCTGGTGGTCCAGTATCTCTAAGGCTGACCATTTAGACCATTTAAAAAAAAACAGCACTTCAAGTTCAACCTTATTTAGGTATAAAGCACCTTTAAAAACAACCACAGTTTACCAAAGTGCTTTACAAGCTCAATAACCAAATGCGTAGAATACACATCAAGCAAAAAACGTAAAGACAAACAATTGTAGTAGAAGTAGGTCAAGGTGTCAAAAAACTCAAGTCTAATTGAAAGCCAACGAACACAGGTGAGTGTTAAAGCTCCCATATTATACACTTTTCGGTACTATTTTACACCATATTATATGGTCTTAGTGGTCCCTAATACGTTTTTCTTTAATTGTTTGCTGAAAAAAACTTTCAGATAATTTATTGTACTATGCTGATGTTCAGCTAATCTCACAATGGCCTATTTTTTTAAAAGAGCTGCAGCTCCCCTCGTAAATATACAATCTTTGAGCTCCCCCCGCCCCCTGTCCGGAAGCGAAGCCAGATACGCCTCGCCCTCTGTCTGTCAGGGCCATGGACCAATAAGAAATAGGGGTGTGGGCTGCACAGTGGCTTTCCAGTTTTTGAGGTCAGAAACGAGGAGAATTCTGACTGGAGTATATTGGGGGGGAGAGTGAGCAAAGGAGAGATTGTTATTTTTTTTTTATATTTTGGCAGTCTCTAGGCACACCGTGGACCCATGGATATGTTAGAACACATTTAAAAAGTGCATTTAGCATAATATGTGACCTTTAAGTAATGACTTGAGCGTTTCCGTGGTCTGAGCAGTTCTTATTTGACTGGTTAAAGTATTCCACATAATAGGAGCAAATATACTCTGAAGCCTCTGCCACCTTTATTTTATAGCAGTGATAACTTATCTTTCATTCAAGAACTGTGCTGGGTTCTCCATAATAGTTTGTATTTTGAGGAATCAACGTTTTTTTTTTTGAATTAGGTCATTAAAAATCTTCTGTTCTAACTAAAGAATCTATAGCAACTCAACAACCTGTAGAATACGGTTATGTCTCTTATCTGTCTCCTTCTCTGTCTGTCTGTCTGTCTGTCTGTCCGTCCATCAGTCTGTCTGCTTCTCTGTCTGTCTTTCTGTCCCTACGTCCCTTTGTAGTTTGTCTGTCTGTCTGTATGTCTGTCTGTCTGCCTATCTGTCTGTCTGTGTGCTGGCTCCTTTGCTTTAAGAGCTGCGGGTTAAATGGGGAAAAGGTTTTCAACACAGTCAGCTTGAGGCTGGAGGATATTTTTAGCCTGGGAGAGCCAGAGACAGACACAGAAAGAGACAACCTCATTCTGACCTGATTACTGATGCTATTACTCATTGTTTTCTACCATATAGTTTACCTGTAGTGAAGAGATTTGATGCCCTCGGTTTTCATTGTCTGTGTATTTATATATTTGATTCCAATAGTCGTTTGTGAGCTTGAGTTATTTTTAGTATTATACAATCTCCAGTGGGACTCCACATTGAGCACAAGGGGTTTTTAGGCTTCAGATATCGATGTGTCATGTGCCCCTCTTTACCACAGCCGGCTTGGAAATGGTGGTCGTGCGGGGAGATTTGAAGGGTTTTTGGTAAGGGGGTAAAAAATCTCTAAATAAAACATGCCATCTCCCTCCCTCTTTTCCACACACACACACACACACACACACACACACACACACACACACACACACACACACACACACACACACACACACACACACACACACCCTTCACCCCAAACACTCACAAGCCCCACCCCTCACTCCTTGCCAGCTGAATTAATTTGATACTATTTTTGAAAGTCAGTGTTTCTAAGGGAAACCTAATGACGCAATGACGTCAATGCAGGTCAATAGCACACTGCTGGAGAAGAGGACTGGGGAGAGCGAGGGAGAGATGAATCGAGAGACTATAACACACACACACACACACACACACACACACACACACACACACACACACACACACACACACACACACACACACACACACACACACACACACACACACAGATGGAGAGCGAGAGAGACAGAGGGGTGGTTGCAGGTCTACGACGAGACATTGTTCCAAAGCCACATGAATGATTGTTTTCCTCCTGGTTATTTTTCTTTTATGAATTTCCAATCCCGTCCCGCCAGCTGCATTGCTTTGCCTGGCCTTGGTCCTCGTGCCTTTTTGTAAATGTATTCTTTAAATTGCGCCCCACTTATTCGCCTCGTGCTTGTGCAGACAATAGCGCGGACTATCGTGTGTCACCTGTCTCATTCATACTTTACGTCTGCATTGAAGTGAATCGTGTTGCGCGCAGCGCGCCTCCCCAGTTGCGTAAAGTCCCATGATTTGGCGGGCTCTTTCTATCAACATTTGTAACTCCGTGCCCCCACCCCCCCTCCCCCAACCAAACCCATCTTTCCTTTGAATGGCTACACCAAATATTTCAGTCAGACCAGAGAGACGACGCACATCGGGACTGACCTGCTTTCTCCTTCTTGACGCAGGAGCCAGACTGCCCTGCGTTTTACTCTCTCTCTCTCTCTCTCTCTCTCTCTCTCTCTCTCTCTCTCTCTCTCTCTCTCTCTCTCTCTCTCTGTGTCTCTCTCTCTCTCTCTCTGTGTCTCTCTCTCTCTCTCTCTCTCTCTCTCTCTCTCTCTCTGTGTCTCTCTGTTCCCTCCTGTCTAAGCCGGCACAAAGCCCTTCTTAAAATGATAGTTTAGAAATGAGAAAAAATCTCTATCAAAAAAGGTAAGTGATGTATTTTGTAGATGGTACGAATCCGGACCCAGAATTTGCTGTAGTCAGGGAAGTTTGCAGTTTGACCAGGACGCACTATACGAGTTTGACCATACGTAGATATTTCTGGGGCTGTAAAGAGTCTTGATAATTACCGGTTGATCTGAGGACGCTGGTATAGATTCACTCTCGCGAGCAGCAGAATGTATGTAGTGACTCTACATAGCTACCTGTGGTTTCTCTGGGGACATCTCTTTGACACAATGATCTACATTTGTGAAGATGTCGTTCTTTCAAGGGGGAATCCTAACATTATGTGTGAATATGTTGCTTGTAATCACGTCTCCTAGACACTAACTGAAGCTCATAATTAATCTGTTGTTTGTATTTACTGGGAGAGACAGCCAGCGGGACTTTCTTAAGGTTCATCGCATAGCAGTGAACGAATGGGCTAGTAAACTATCAACACAGCAATGTAACTGAATCCTATTTAAGACTATATGGGTTTGTGTGTGTGTGTGTGTGTGTGTGTGTGTGTGTGTGTGTGTGTGTGTGTGTGTGTTTGCATGTTTGCATGTTGACACAACAGAGGGGCTATTGCAGACACTCAGAGAATAGCGCTGGCTGCGGTAATGCGTGTTCATGTATTGGAGTTCCTCTGCTTCAGGCTGACTGCTCTGCTCCGGTGCCTAGTAACAACTCAGACGGAGAGAGAAAGGCAAACTTTGGGGAGATATACATTTTTTCTGAGCCTATTATTTGCAAGTTAAGCAAATGTGAGCGCCTAGAGAGAGTGGGAGAGCGCGTACAAGCTCCTCTCAATCATGTCTATTTGCCACAGACGAGGTTTAGCTTAGAGTGGCAAGGCGCCTTTAGTTCAGAACTTTCCGCAGCGGACTTGCGTCAGTCCACACGTGTTGCAAGCCACCTCGCACTTAACACGTCGTGGTCTCTTTCACGACAGAGCTGTAACTGTCTTTTTCTTTCTGTTGTAGTCGCAACGGGGAATGCTCTCTCACTGTGCACTGGCATTCATTCGCTCAACATCAATTCCAACGGACTCGTGTGAAGTGTGTTGTGTGAATCGCAGCGGCTGCTTCGTGTAGCAGGATAGCGAGGTCGACACGACACTGACAGACAGAGATTTTTCAGCACAACGGACAGCTCCTAAGCAGCTAACGCTCTAGCTCTACAGTACAGCTTTCAACTTCGGTAAAGGTAAAGTTCATTTATGGCTTTATTGAAACATGCTTTGGTGGCGAAGAATCACCAAAGCAGTTATACTTTTATGAAAGTTGCAGTACGGGAGTTTTCATCTAGAGTTGGACTCGTTTGACCCCACGCTATATCCAGAAGAGTATAGCAGTAGTTTGACTGTAGATTGTTCTAGAAGTCTATTTCTGGCTACGGCAGGGCAGGCGTTTTGTGTATAGTTTCAAATGTAGGAAAGCAAAGCACACCTCCTGTTATTAATATGATGGGGCAATGAGCACTGCAGCAGCATGTTTCGTCCTGTCGCTGTGAGAGGATGTCGGACAAATGCTTCACACACAAAGAAGTCTACCGCGGCTTGCAACTTGCAGGAGTCATGAGTGCATAGGCTACTTTTTAATGGGAGAGAGGGAGGGGGGGGGGGGGTATGCTATCGTATTGAATAAGGAGGATCCCTGGCTAAGTTTGTCGACACCATGCGGTGATCTTGGCTTATTGCACTGAGGAACCGCGGATGCTGATCCCTCTTTGATTGAATGATTGTGGACCACAGGGACCTTTTTGTGCATGTGTGTGTGTATGTGTGTGTGTGTGTGTGTGTGTGTGTGTATGTGTGTGTGTGTGTATGTGTGTGTGTGTGTGTGTGTGTGCGTGTGCATGTTCTAAATGGTTGACTATTGACTATTCTGATTCCTTATGCTGGCTTCCTCGGTGTGTTGATGACATACTAAATCCGCTCTGTGTGTCTGGCCCCATACGTACACTCACTCGCTAGCAGCAGTCACGGACATACAGTTGGCCTACAGGCAGGGATAAAAATAGCACAAACCGATGCGACGGGCGCAGCCCTTTTCCCTTCTCAGAACCGGCGACTTTTAGGTAACTGCCACTCAGTGAACATTCTCCAGCTCCATATCTAAACCCCACTACATACTGAGCACACCCCATCCCATCTAGTGAAGTCTCCACGCGGCGTGAGTGCAGATGGACTGTGTGTGTGTGTGTGTGTGTGTGTGTGTGTGTGTGTGTGTGTGTGTGTGTGTGTGTGTGTGTGTGTTTG
Source organism: Ammodytes marinus (assembly GCF_949987685.1). Lineage (NCBI taxonomy): Eukaryota > Metazoa > Chordata > Actinopteri > Uranoscopiformes > Ammodytidae > Ammodytes > Ammodytes marinus. The sequence goes on from NC_137234.1 coordinate 5,231,918, forward strand.
TGTGTGTGTGTGTGTGTGGCGAGAGGGTCTTTACAGTAGAGGTGTTGTAGATATGGAAGGGGATGTGGGGTGACAGACAGAGCATATTGTAGAGGGAGGTTTGTTTGTGCGCCTTTTGCTTGGACAAGTGTATATAGGCTCCCCGTGGGTCTATTCCGTGGGTGAGCGGGATCTGGTGCGTGGGCACAGCCAGTGAATATATATAGAGGAGACGGATGAGGCAGTGGCTCACATCGCTGTGTTTTCCTCTCATTCGGCCTCTCTCGATACGTGTATTTTGCCCGCCAAATGCACTGGATGCTGCTATTCTCATATAACAGCACCGACGCTTGCTGAGGCGATATACAGAGACAAGGGAAGGATGAGTGAGAGAGGGAGGGGGGGGGGGGGGGTGGAAACCCAGATACCCCAGCATTAGACGAGGGTTTTTACCAGGAGATAACCTTCTCCAAAAGGCAGCAGTTTCCACACAGAGTCCACATCATATTTCCATATGTAATATTTTCCTATTTTTGTCACTCATTTTTTCCATGGCACATTTGCCAAGAGCCGATCACAGAGCGGCAGTGTCTTAAATCTGGCTCCACGGGCTGTAAAGTGAGAGAATCTGAACGTGACGTCAATGCCTAGTAACTGACGCAGCCCTTCAAAAAAAAAATATATATCTTTTTTTATTTATTATTTTTTCTTCTTTTTCTCGTCAGCAAAGCTTAACTTCTAAAATGTTCCAGTGCTCCCGTCGACTTAAAAAAAAAAGAGAAAATCCCTCTAGGTGCTTCGGAAAGCCCGCGTTCATCAGAATTTGGACCTATTTTGCGATCATGAGTTTTCAGCATGCTGAAGTGACGCTGGGCCGAGAAGCTTCTGAAGAGGGCGACACAAGACATCAAATACTGTCGATGATATTGGCAGCGAAGACGAGTTCCAGATTTGAGTTGTAGGGCGAAAGTATGTGTGTTTTAAGGATGAGAAGATAGAAGGTGATTGTGCTGTTTGAAGCGAATCGGGTTACCAACAAAAAAAAAAAAAAAAACACTGCAATGATGCAACGGAGGGGAATCGGGGATCTTGTGCAGAGTTGGAGAGGCAAAATTCATTTACATTACATGCACTTCACGTACCGTTCCTCCTAAGCGATGCCTTTTGTTTTTTTTTTCTCCCTTCTGCGTACTGTGACCTAAAAATAGCCTCATAGTTGTGATCGTGCGCCAGAAATAGACAGACGGGTATCACTTGTAGAAAGGGAGGCGATCCTTGGCAAAACTTGGACGTGCCACTGTAAGCCTGATACACATACTAACAAATGGACCAATAATCTGTTGCATTTCTTCCAGAATCCTGATACGGGTTTTCACAACAACAACAAAAAAATCTCAATCTTTCCCTGTTATTTTGTCTTTCTCCAGTTTAGAACAAGGACATGCCTGTACGGTGAGTGTCACATTTTGCACATGCGATGTTTTAATTCCGTGTACTTTTGTGTGTATTTTTGCTAGTGCATGCTCCCGTGTACCTGACTGTGCTGTTTCTATACTCCAAATTCTATCTTATCATGCTCGCAAAAACACTTGAATCCCAGTCGTATAGGTATATGGATTTAATTGGCCTGTTTGACTGTAGAGCCGTAGCATATAGTGCAAACCCTTCCCGCAGAGTAGGAATCACCCCTTTTGGTAAATAAGCAAGTGCACAAACTCCCTTTGTCTGTTGGCGCTGTTGAGTCTCTATCACACAATATTTTGTCTCCTTCTCCCTCCCATCCCCCTGATAACCGCGAAAGCTTGGGGGGACCCTTCTGTGGTGAGCGCTTAAGGACGCCTTTTCTACCGTTGTTTTGTTTTTTAAACAGTCGTACAGACGGTGGAAGAGGAGAGAGTGAAGTGAAGTGAAGGAAGCTGTTGCTGCAGCAGCAGGGACCAGGCGCACCGCATGGGGAAACCCGGGAGCTGTCCAGCAGCAATGGTGCTGAAACCACACCAAGTGGCGGTATTGGGCCGTTTTCTGGTGATGGTGTGTGTTTGCCTGCCTAAGACTGTGTGTGTGTGTGTGTGTGTGTGTGTGTGTGTGTGTGTGTGTGTGTGTGTGTGTGTGTGTGTGTGTGTGTGTGTGTGTGTGTGTGTGTGTGTGTGTGTGTGTGTGTGTGTGTGTGTGTGTGTGTGCGTGTAAGTGTGCGTGTGCGTGTGCGTAAGGGGGTGGCTGGTGTTATTCCTGGCAGTCAAAAGCTTTATTTACTCCGGTTTGGAAACCAGCAGGATCTATTCTGAGCGAATCCCAGAGGAGAACATACCGGAGCGCCCCCGCCTCCTGTAAATCTGTGCTATAACTGATTGGGAGACATTTGGCTCGAGACAATGTTATGAGACAGTTTCTCCCGCCTGTAATCATTTGAAAGGCCTCGTCGGACGCCATAGGCAGGCAGACTCGGATCAGCTCATCTTCTGCTCACGTCAGTCCCGTCATTTCCTCCCGCGTGCCAGCCTGACCATCACACAAAGGCATCCGAATGATTTCTTCACCAAAATCCAGCCCTTTAAAAAAAAAAATGTGAATCAACTTTGCAGCCGCGTTAGAAACAAACAGAAGACACGTTTCCAGGGTCAAGTTTGCACTGCGCTCACGAAAAAGTGGCAGAAATAGTTTACATGGTCATTCTGTGTCGCGCGAGAGGGGAAAGGTAGCGTCGCTATTCTCGCCCCTTCTACTCCGAGAAGGAGTTTGTAGGAATCACTCTTTCAATTAAGGTTTCAGTGTTGAATTAGCGACCCGGACCGGCCAGATGTTGAATAGGCGAAAAGGCGTCTGCACAGTTCTGCAGTCGGACTGGGACACGAGCACCCCCCCCCCCCCCCACACACACACACACACCCCAGATCCAAATCCGTGCACGACTTTGGGCCCAATTATCCCCATGCATTTTCAATTCAGGCTACACGAGGCTACACATCGACCACCTGTCTTTGTCATGCAAGACCCCGATTGTATACTTCACCTGCGATACATTCCTCCGCCTCCCCAAACACACACATAAAAATCTCAGTAATTCTTCCTCGATCAAATCTCTCAAGTATTCACTCGATTGGGTTATATCTCGCTTAATAGTTCGATACAGAGCGCATATTTTCGGTGGAAACAACACGGATTCCCGAGTCGTGACTGCTAAAGTGAGTAATGTGCGCGTTGGCTGCGTCAGGAGAGGCAGTCACTGTGCAGTGCAGACGGTGGGGGAGAATCGTGACTGACTGGGTTGCAAATGAAAAGAGTAAGACCACCCAATTACAAAAGAATACCCACAGTGGGAGGGGGATTTGGGAATGGGGAGTATGGAGGTATACGGTGAATGGGGGTCTGGGGTCGGAGGCTTTTTATAGTCAGGGTATGCACTAACCATTTCCCTAACGCCCCCTTCTTTCAATGCCAAATATCTCCTTGTATCTCCTTTCTCCCCAACGCTATGGTTTTTAGTGTGAGCACTGCTGTGTGCTGGCAGCCAACTTGAAATGCAGATGAGTTTCATCAGTGATTGTGGGGCGGTGTGTACAGAGAGAGAGAATGAGGAGGGAGGGGAGGGGGTGTTGGTTAAGAATCAACCCTGGGACGAGAGAGAGAGAGAGAGAGAGAGAGAGAGAGAGAGAGAGAGAGAGAGAGAGAGAGAGAGAGAGAGAGAGAGAGAGAGAGAGAGAGAGAGAGAGAGAGACCAGTTTGTCAGGACCCACATCGTGACCCGGCCTCCACCTCGGTACAGTAACTTTCAGACCGGAGTTTAAGGGTTGTTTAGGGGGGTTGACATGTTGCAATGGCTTCTGAACAACTAATGGATCAATTGCATGAATACAACAGGTAAGTTGTGCCATCTTTGTCATTCTTAACTGACTTTAATACACATTAAAAATGGTTTGAACTCAACGAGTTGTGTGAGAACGAGTGGTTTTCGGTCGTGATGATTAACTCTTGATGTGATGTGATGATGCTCAGCAATGTGTTGTTGTTTTGTTCAGCTGTAAGCCTACATTGCAACCGTAAACTGTTGCAATATGTCGTAGTAGGTGATGTGATGTTCATTTCGTTTGGTTTCCACCTTAAAAACCCCCGCTGTAAATGACTGAAGCGTATCGGTTCCGTACTGGCTGTGCAGTTCGGAGACCCCCGTGTGGTTTTTTGCAGTGGTACCCTCCGGTGAACTCTATAGGTGACCACGAGTCGCCTCAGATGCTTCTTTGCTATGTTGTGTTGTTATGCGATGTGGAGGGGCTGGGCTAAGCTTCCCACACTATGTCCACATGCAATTGTTATTTCCCCCTTTTTTTTCGCTCGCTATGTTTGCGTTTCCTTTATAATTTGATGTAGCGTGCAGCTGTCTCGGTAGGATACAGGGGTTGGAAACGGGTTTGCTTGTTGTCACATATGTTCTTTATTTTGTCATCATAATTTGGCGTTATCTATCACGATGTTGCTAATTTAGAACGACGGGCAGTTTCTTAGCCTCGCTATTTATATACGCCCTGCAGACGCAGGGGGGATAAGAATAGAAAATCCAAATGCATATTAACAAATGGCCGCATCAAAAGCTCATATCCCTACATCAATGCACATAAGTATACACTTTTCTCTGGCATAGATCACAATTTGGTTAGCCCTGTCATTTATTTTTATTTTTTTCAAAAAGGGGGGTCCCTATATGAGCGAGACGCCGATTGGTTGATGACGAGGTTGGGCTCCTCCAATGAGATCCCTCCCTGCTCTCTATTTATTGCCAGCAGTTTACAGGCTTGCTCTCTCCTCACACAGAGCTCTGGAGCGGCTGCAGAGAGAGCCAGCGCTTCACTATATACACACACACACACACACGGAGACACACCACGGACCAGGGAATATAATACACAGAGAGCGAGAGAGCGCGCGCACTGACAACAGAACGCATCGGTGCACAGAACGGGCTTTGCACATCCGAGCGTTTGGACAAAAAAAAAACTAAATTGTAGAAAAAGGAGAGAAAAATCTAAGGGAGAGAGTGAGAGATATGAATGGATGAGGCAGGAGAGACGAGAGGGAGAGATAGAGCTGAGAATTCAAACTGGAGAAGGAGTGGAGAATCAAAGCGAAAGGACCTTGGACAGCTCTAGTTGCAGCAGCAGCCTTGGCATCCGGAGACCCCCATTTTCTCTCTATTTTTCTTTCTCTCTACATCCTCCATCCATCCATCCGTGTGTGTGTGTGTGTGTGTGTGTGTGTGTGTGTGTGTGTGTGTGTGTGTGTGTGTGTGTGTGTGTGTGTGTGTGTGTGTGTGTGTGTGCTTTTGAGAGGGACACACTCGCCTCGGGTTTGCCGATGGCTGGAGATACAACCAACCGAACTGTGGGATGTGGGAGATAGAATTCACGGAAGCGAGTAAGAGAAAGACAGCAGACTGTCACGGAGTCTCCGTCGGACGGCAGAAGCAGCAGCAGATGATGAAAATGTCCTTCACGAATCTTTTTGCGGTCTGGGCTTGCTGTTCATAACTATTAATCTGGGAAGCCCTTACCCCAAAAAGCATTTGCGAAGGGCGCAATCACCGGCGCCAAGACATCGACATCGGAAGACGGTCTCCACTCCACTCGACTCGTGGAATTTTGACAATTTTTTTTTAAATTTTTCAAAGGGGCTCGTTTCATTTTTCTACTCGAATTTTCATTTCGTTTTATTGTTGTCCTTGTTTTCTCCATTCATGTTCGTCATTGCCATAGCGGTGGCGTTTTTATCACGTTTGTTTTGCAGCCCCTATACATGTCTTATTTTTTTTCTTCCAGTCAACAGTTTTTCTTCTTTGTTAGAAATAGTGGCGAAGCTCTGCAGCCACGTCGCACCCAAGTTTTTGCTCGAACTCTTGCGTGCCTCTAAAAAAATGTATATATTTTTTTGGTAATTTTGTCAACACACATGTCGTCGGACCCCATGCAAGATGAAGTCATTATCTCAGACCTCCCCCCCCCCCTCCCCCCGTCCAGTCCAGTCCAGTCCCACACTTAACAAGTGACAGTGGCCCCCAGCAGAGCAGAGTGTAAACACGGGGAGACTCTCGCAATGAACAAGTTTCACGTGGGCAAAACAGTGGAGGGTGGTGTGAGCGCGTGTGTGTGTGCGTGTGTTTTGGAGGGGTGTGGTGCCACTTTGCTGGGACGTCACTGAACGCCTAATCTCCTTTGCAAAATAATAACAACGTGGGATACACGATACACACACACACACACACACACACACACACACACACACACACACACACACACACACACACACGCACGCACGCACGCGCGCGCCACTGTAAGTTCATATGCAAGGGATTCCCCCAACATTCTGACACAGGGAGAAGCCCATATTGGCAGATGGAAAGAAAGAAGGAACATCTGCAAATAGCTCTCATAAACTGTAGTGACTCTCTCTTTTAGTGTGTGTGTGTGTGTGTGTGTGTGTGTGTGTGTGTGTGTGTGTGTGTGTGTGTGTGTGTGTGTGTGTGTGTGTGTGTGTGTGTGTGTGTGTGTGTGTGTGTGTGTGTGTGTGTGTGTGTGTGTGCTTGTGTGTATGTGCGCGCGCGCCCCCCTTGCGTACATTCACACAGCCTCCCCCTTTAACACACACACGTGGAAACACACACACGTGTCTCTCACAGTTTTGTGAATCGTAGGTAATCCACCTGAAGCATCGCCCCACCCCTATACCATGTCAACGTTCCCCACAAAGAGCACACAGGGAACCCGACACCTTGCAGCCTGACCCACCACCAGATTCAAAACAAAACAAACCCCTTCATTTCTCACAGCAAAACAAGGACTCCAAAAGCTGCACGTGGAAGTATGAGTGACGTGTGCTTCCTAAGTGATCACTCCGATGAAAATAAAGGCGACATATGAGCGTTCCCTTTCTTAAAAGACAGAGTAAAAAGATCATTATAAGATGCAACTTAGTTTAGCCCCGAGAAGAAAAGGCACAAGCAATTATGCCCTGTGTATTTTCACCGCCGTCCCGTTAGAGTTGAGGCGAGCATCATTATAAATAATCATAATTCTTGATCAAATATAAAATATATTTGCAATGTAGATAGATAGATAGATAGATAGATAGATAGATAGATAGATAGATAGATAGATAGATAGATAGATAGATACAGAGCCGGCCCGAGGCATAAGCGAACTAAGCGGCCGCTTAGGGCCCCCGACTGCCTGGGGGGCCCCCTAAAAAAAAAAAAAAAAAAAAAATTCTTTTTTTTTCTGTGTGTTTGATATTAATATCATACTATGCAAATGTGAGTTATCATACAAAAAAAGGAATAAAATGTTTTGGTCTAGATAATGAATAGCCTAATAATGTAATCAGTTCATCTGGGAGGAAATCCGAAATGATCTGATCATGTCACATTCACATCCATGCACAGTGTGTATTGAGTTTATTTAAAAACAATTGGAAATGGGGCTGCCCTCAGTTGCCCATGCACTGTGTATAGTCTATAGCCTATGTCAGCCTTGTCTGTGGAAAAAAGATACAGTAGCTGGACAACAGAGTTCTTCTGCTTCGTTCCTCACACTGCATTTAAATGCATTCATTATATTACAGAGAAATATGTCCCGTAAAAGAAAAAGAGCTCCAAGCCCAACCCAGAGGACCCTCCATAATATTTTATTTTATATTAATATTTTTATGGAAAATCCATGTGTCCTTCTTCAATAGCTTCTAATTCATCTGACCCAGTGTCTCCAAATTATTTGTTCACACAAAATTTCTCAGATTTAGCCTCTTAATTTTCCTCTCAAAGTGCACCAGATTCATGCATTTCACTTTAAAAAGGTTAAAAAAAATCTCCCGGGGGGGCATACCCCCGGACCCCCCTAGGAAGGTCTGAATCTTGGCTGTCTAATATTTTCGCACAGCCGCACAGTGGAGGCACTAGCGGAAAAAAACACTGGGTGTGTGAATGATATTTAACAAAGATCTATAGTTTCAGCAGCGCTAACATTGGAGAGGGGCCCCCTAATCATATTTCGCTTAGGGCCCCCTGAAGGCTTGGGCCGGCTCTGGATAGATAGATAGATAGATAGACACTTTATTGATCCCTTGGGAGTGTTCCTTCAGGGAAATTCAAAAATCCAGCAGCTGTAGTACATACAACATGACACAAAACAAGTAACACAAGCTAAAATGCATCAATATACAACATGGTAAAAAAGTAAAATACAGATTTATATTTATAAATACATTTAAAAAGAAGCAGCAGCAGATGTTAGCAACAGTTATTCATTTATATTTGTGTTTGACCTTGTTTAAGAAATGGAGTGTGTAGCAATAAATAAGTAGATTATGCAAGCTGTTATTGTTATTGTTAAGTTCCATCAGTTCCACCAGCCACTGTACTCCTCCTGCCCCCCCTCCTCCCTCCATGTGTGGAGTTGTGGAGTGTGATGGCACGATGGACAAATGAGTTCTTGAGTCTGTTGGTGCGGCATCTAATGTATACCCAAATAGCACCCAGTCAGTGCAGTCTTAAGATGAGAGGAAGTGTGAGGCTACTTCATGACGTGCACTAGGAAATATTAGGCCTATTCGTATGCCGTAAGACCTGTAAGTTACAGGCCTTAAGCGTGGCAAGGAAAATATATATTGCCAGGATGGAAAACACGTCAGAGAGCATAAAGTGACGTCATTGTAATTGAAGCACTTTGATGGTCTACGTCTTTTGGTGATGACGTAGAGTTACAAAAGGGGAAACTAGTCAGTGGCAAAGGTTCATGACGTGCACCGAGCAAGATTTACACACACCTTGCTCGAAAATAAAACATATAAGAAGGCTTCTATATATGTGACGTGTGACCCAACCCACGAGCAACTCATGTGGCGAGGCCCGTGAGGGGGGGGGGGGGGGGGGGGGAATGCCGCGAACGAGATATAGCATCAACAGCCCAAAACGCTTTCTTTGCTGGTGTTTTAACGTATGTTGGAGCGGGGCACACCTGCCATTGATGAACTTTGACAAGACACAAAAAAACACACACCTTGAAACGACAAAACAGACAGAGATTATGTTATTTACTTTCAAAGGGAAACGGCATGCCCTCTTGACCTGTGGAGTCGCCTAAAGTTTCTCTCTGGTTTTCAGTTCGTAATGATCATAAAGCACGCGGCAGTTTGTGCTGTGAAGGGCTGGTTTCTGGTGGAGAAGTGACTGAAGGCAAACCTACCCATGTTCCTCTTAAGAGTGACGTAATTGTTGCATTTTATTGTATGGATTTACAACAGGCTTGTGCGTAAAAACGGAGACTTTTCTGATATTTGTGGCTCTGTGACGCACGCAAATCCCCCCCTTGCATGCAGGTCTTAAAGTTTCCCCACATTTGTCCATATCCCCCATTTTTACAACTCTTTTTGTCCTAATACAGGCCTGTTCTGTAGGTCTGAATGCACGCACGCTCAAATACTAACTTTATAGAGGGTTAAATCTGACCATGTGTGTCTTCTTTGTCTTTTTGTCTGACAGGGGAGAAAACTATGACGACATAAAACAAGAGAGCGCTGATGGAAATGAGGATGATTTGGACTCCAGCTGTGCGCTTGGAACAAAAGGGGGGACCCAGGTTTTTGGGATGTTTGCGCAGAGGAGACAGAGACAGACAGAGGGAGAGAGAGAGAGAGAGAGACACCGACCGACCAAACTACCCTCTTCTTCTTGTACTCCCTCGTCTTCCTCATCCCGAGAAAAGGTAATTTGCACACGGCCTGTGTAAGAGGATGAGGATGACGTCAAAACCAAATCACCCTTTAAATTGCATTTTGCGTGAGGCTCGTTATGACTGCACTGTTGCTTGTGAGCAGGAGTTGTGTGTGTGTGTGTGTGTGTGTGTGTGTGTGTGTGTGTGTGTGTGTGTGTGTGTGTGTGTGTGTGTGTGTGTGTGTGTGTGTGTGTGTGTGTGTGTGTGTGTGTGCTCCGGAGCTCGTGGTGCTGGGGGTTTCCATTCTCTTATCTTATTATTTAAACGTATTAGGCCTTTATATTACGCACACCAAGAATTGTTATCTCGCCTACGATGAATTAAAGTTGGAAATGTGTGTTTTAATTATGTATATATTTAGTCAAACATATCTAAAAAAATTATGCGTAAAAGTAGCAGCTTGTGCGAACACAACGGGCTTTTTACATTCCTATGACATATCTCAGCCTACGTGAGGGTGTGTGAGGGTCAGTGAGTGTGTATTGGTTACTTAACAGTTTGCCTTGTCATTCAATTTGATATTGTATCTCTCACGTTTAAAATACGTCATATGGATGGCATTGTAACTTGGGAGATATACACTGTAGTTTTTCTGTTGGGTCACCGCTCACACTGGGCTTTACGGCTTGTCTATTTATAGTCTGTATTGCCCCTGTTGTCCTTCTATAAAGCGTCATTGGGTTTCATAAAAGGCGCTATATTAACACAAGTAATTATTATTTCTATTGTCCAATGTCCAGTGATTTCAAAATGTTTATTGACGGTTGAAGTAACATCCATTGTAATTGCTTTGTAGGCTATACTATACTGTAGTCTTTCGGCATTATGACGTTTTAAAGTCCCCTACTAAATAAACTATACCTGCTATGTCAATTCTCGGCGTGAGTCATCCTACCATAGACAGTTCAGGCAACACCTCGACGTCACGTTAGATTTACTTGCCCTTGTAGTGACGCAGCTGATGTGGTTTCCATCACGAGCGGAGGGGAGACGCGTCGTGACCCGGCGCAGAAAAAAAACCGGGCTCCAATACAATATGCTTTATTTCTGCATTAATTAGATTCTGGAGATTTGCATATATATTTTACATTTGTGTCTAATACAATCATGCTGATTCTGTAATTGTCTAGTGTCAATGTTGAGTGTATGCCTTGTTTGGAGACATTTCTTGTAAGGTATTCTGCGTCCCTGTTACAAAGCGTTTGATGGTGCATTCAGGTGCTCTTCATAAGCCCCTGCTCCTAAGTGGTTATCACACTGGGTTTGATAATCATATGACGTATGTTCTCGGCAAGGAACAGTCACTAAATGGATGCTATAGACGTTATAGCAAATGTGTGTGCTGTGTGGATAAACACACCAGTTACTCTCCTACATAAGAAGATGATCTTTTAAATGTAAAAGTAAAATGTAGTGTATTAAGAATTACTTTATGTAAAATACTATACACATTTGCCCTTTTAATACATGGCTTGCTGTTGTTGGTATACAATAACAGTTTGTTTGGTCATTTCTCTATGTTTACTGTTTAGTAAATAATCTTGGCTAAAGTTAACGTAAATTATTAAGATCTAAATTCGGAAGTCCTGGATTTATTTGATGGGTCGGTTCACACAAATGACCAAAGCATATTTTATTTTGTGCCTTGATCGTAGTGGTATTTATAGTACTATAGCCATGCAGATATGCTGGTTTCATTTGTCCGGGCTTTGAGATATCCATATCTGAATGAAATTGTGTTTTGTGGTGCTTAGCTCACAGTATATTGAAAAATGACAATTACAGGAAATGTATTTATCGGAATAATTCACAAAAACACACTGTCAACAGTTGTCTCTGGGTGTATTACTTCAGTAGAACGTGTATTCCAATTGAAAACTATTGGCATTGAGTAGCACAGACTCCAGAAAGATCCGTGGCTGTTACATTTCTAAATGACATGTTTCCATATAGCTGTGAGGAGCATTGGGGAGGTGGTGACAGGAATCTCAGAGACAGAAAAAACCTCAAAACCTGTGCAAATAAAACCAAAAATATCATGCATGAGCAATCAGATGTTTTACTAGAGGTATACACAAGAAAAATGTTTCTGTGGAATTTGGACGAACTTACCCTTTAACTGTACATCAGAAAAAGTCAAGTTGATAATTTTTTTTTGCATTCCTATGAAAAAGAGAAATTTGTTTTCATATACAATAGGTGCATTATCTTGTCAAAACCAGCGTGCGTGTGTGTTTTGTACAAAGCTTTTTTAGTCCACTGGCTATATCGTGTTATTGAAATTGCTCTATTCTAGTTTTGTGTTGTATACAGCTGTGGTGACTGTCTACTTCATGGCATGTCTTTAAACATTACGTTTGCTTTGCTGCTTCCGTCTTGTGAACTGAGCTCAGAATAATGACATTTCTGACTGCAAATCACAATAGTTTAAGTTGGAATGCAAAATGATCTAACCTTAACTAGTGGGAACTGTTTGGGTTGTATTTTGTATATGCTATTGTTCAAGCTATTGGTGTTAAAAGTAATCTAATCATCACACAATGCTGTCTTTTATGAAAAAATATACTCCACTGATATACTTATAGTCTTAACTGGTATGTTTTCAACACTGCTCATAGACTGATTCAAAATAAACAGGATAATGTTATCATAATTAAACCTAATAACTCATGACGTCTGATTTATTGAAGTGCTCCACAGCTCTGAAAATATGACATGAATAAATACAGTAAAGTACGGCTTTGATGGGACTGTTTTTATAGCCTACTCACCATCATAAGTATAATGCCGTATATCGTACCTGAAACAAAGTATCCTTACATCACCCCCCTGTGATAAACCATTGGCACGTTCCCTTAAATATCCAGTGACAGTCTTTTGTTCTGGTTTGATATGAGCCACCAGGGCATTGCTTTATTTGGAGAGATGACATCACTTGATAAAAACTAACAGAGACCAAACAGTTTTGAGGACGTAGGCTACATAAAAGGCTTACGTTCAAATCTAGGTGCTCACAAAAACAACGCACGGAATGTCCTGCATAAAAAACTTGTTAATTAAAAATAGACAAACCCTGTGATCCAAATCGCATACTCTTTCTTTTTTCTATTCTACATACTACATCTGACCATAACAATAATCTAGGTAGGATGCAGTTGGCATACACTTGGGACATACTTTTACTTATTTATTTAATCATAACATTGCGCCTTGATCTTGCCTCTTGCTTTTATATCCGTCACATCCCGTTTGTTTTCCTACAGAGGCTCCGTCGATGTGACGTCACTTCCGCTGCGCACTGGATTATGGGTCAGAATCGCCCAAATAAGATGCTGTTTTCGACACTAAAAATCTCGGCCTGATATAGTAGGCATCCGGGTATTTCTAACCATACTAAATCTGGCCATAAGAATCAGGACATCCTATATAATTTTTCTCTACCATACTAAATAGTAGTTAGTATAGGTGTTGTACCGCAGCCAATATTTATTTATACATTTATCTTTGTGGATTGTCCCATAAGGAGCGGCATCCATTTGTTTCCAGCTTAGGTCATAGTTTGGCCTTACAGTGACGTTTACATCTTTAGTCTCTTAAAGACCACATGTGGATGCAGCCATGATTCATGTGGTAGACTTATTTCCTAAATGTATTTTTGGAGATTCATTTTTAGGAATATAACCTATCTAATATCATCAATACACACGTTATAGTGTCAACACAAATGTTAATCACGAATGTTATACCAATTGTTTTTTTGCCTACAAAAATGAGAGTAGGGATTTGCCATGCTCTTCACCTAAGTGGAGAGAAAACATGTGTCCACTTCATATTTAAATAACCCAGGAAATGACTGCACCGTTTGCTCGGACAGGAGGATGTATTTGTAAAACTAATGGTGGCTGGTGTTATGGAAATTAATATTACAGTCATAATAAAATAATCAAGTTGATTTGTTTATGTAGCCAGATGCCATTGTGTATCTAAATACAAGTAATATAATTAACAAAGAGTTCTGACCTATGTCATGGTGAAGGTTGTTGTGTTTTGAGATATTAAACTGCCTAAGAGTAAGTATGTTATGACTTAGATGTATGTTTTGACTTAGATGGCACCAGAGAATGATGTCTCTATGAATAATATATCTGGCTGAAGAAACTTTAGCTCTTCAGTCATTGTTCTGCTCTCTCTGAGAACGTAGATGCTGATTCTTGAAGATATTTTTATTGGTAAACATTGTGTCATCTGGTATTTAATTGCCAACTCTCACCCTAACTAGACAAGCTGATTTTCAGTTCCCTGACACTGGTTTTACATCTACGGTGTCCACCATCTCTACCATTGTGTCCTTGAGCAAGACACTTAACTCCAAACTGCTCCAGGGGCGCTGTACTATGGCTGACCCTGTGCTCTGACCCCCTCTGCAGTGTGGTAACTTGAGAGGGGATATGCTAAAAGATTTATGTTAATAATGTGCTTTGTGTACATTGACTAATAAAAATAACTTAACATGAAGTTCCCTAAAACAATTTTTTTTTTAAAGTGAGGAAGTTCACTCTCAGCTGTAGAAGTATCTTATCAGAGAGAGAGAGAGAGAGAGAGAGAGAGAGAGGAGAGAGAGAGAGAGAGAGAGAGGAGAGAGAGAGAGGAGAGAGAGGAGAGAGAGAGAGAGAGAGAGAGAGAGAGAGAGTCAGTTATGGTAGAGTTTGGGGAGGTTGAATGGGTCAACAAAACAAACGGTTTTTGTATTACTGTAACCATGATGACGAAGGTCCTCTAACCGGACACACATCATTCGACCCAAAACCTCAATGACTCTCTAAACGTAACAAAGTCTTTTTGTTGTTGCCTAATCCTAAATAAACCTTAGCTGCAGTGTTTCTCATCACAAAGTAGTTGTATTTGTCAGCAGTGATTTGAGTTGTCACGGAAAAATTATGTCCGTAGAGAAAATACTTTTCTTGTTTGTGTTGCTATGATTGGCATGGAGAAACAACGTATTTTTGTGATTTACAGTAAAGGTGCAGTCAGTGATTCTGGAGAACTCTTTTTGTTAAAGTGGACCTATTGTACTTTTCGACTTTTATGAACTATAAACGTTGTTATAATGATTTATAGGCATGTTTAACCATACTAGCGTATCAAATAATTACGTACATGCATTTAGACGTATTCCCTGCTGACAGTCTGGGGTGGCTGTGCAGAGTGCTAAACACTAGGGCTGCCGGTCGAGAAATCACCAGTTCAAATCGGTTCAAATTTCCTGCCATCGTTGTGAGGGAATTTTGGGTCTTTAGTTGTAATAGTAATGGGAAAGATTAATAGGTCATATATGCCTATCTTGTGTGTTTGTCTCTCAGACTCTAGGTCAGCCTTGGAGCCTGTTAGGAGACACTTAGGAGTCAGTTGTATAGATAAAGTCTCATCTCCTTCTACTCCAGAATATTATGGTTCACTGTGTTCAGCTCTGAACCAAAACATTGGTACGCTTGGTGCCCGAGCCGGGGAGGTGGTAGAGATAGCGCAAGGTTAAGACACAGCTCTAAGCATGAGTTTGTCAGAATTGAAGTGCAAGTCACGAGAGTTGCAGTCCAGTTCTCCTTGGCCAAGTCTGTAATAAATATTGTTTCATAATTAATCCAAGTCTCCTGAAATATTCTTCCACCTGAGTTGACCTCCAACCTTAACAGAACTTCCATCACAATCGTGTCATCACAATTCCGGATTTTTCCATATATGGTAATGCTGCAACGTGCTGGCACGCTCCGGCCATGCCCCCACCTTCCTGCTCTCAAATCTTCCCGCGTGCTGCTGAAAGTGTACCTGAAGGAAGGTAACCAATCACAACAGAGTGGGGTTTGCAGGAGGGGGGGTGGAGGGGGGGGGGGGTAGATGGCCGAAGCACAGTGTTGACAGGGCATGCTGAATCGCCCAGATGAGAGGAAGCGTTTCCCGAAAATCTACATAGTTTTTTGTGATGTGATTCGTGTCAGGTTGCTCTATAGCAGTTTTTAACAAGAAATTAAGACCAGAAAAGTAGTATAATAGGAGATCTTTAAAATCACTTTTTGTCAAAATCAGTTAATATCTCATCATGATCCACTGCCTGTGCACTGAAAATAAAATATTGTGTTAACACGCAGCCTATGCTCTGTAAACTGATATGTAAAAACATAGAGCCCACTGTAGCTAGCAACATGTCTGTTTACAGCACTTACGCTGTGTACTGGATATTTGTTTTAGCAAACACAGATTGTGTAATGGTAGGAGACTTGTATCTTCTCATCTGCCTGAGTGAAACCCATGTTCAAAACTTTCAAAAGTTTAAACGCTGTCTCCTAGGGATTCTATTCATGTGCAAATAATTAGCAAAAGCAAAAAAAAAAACATGTTGACCAGACAGTTTTTTTAATAAACATACCGAGAAAATATCGAGCAAGTCTGTAAAATGTATCAGTAAAAAGGCTTCACTCAAGAAATATTTAATTTGTTTTTCACCAAAATACATGCTCACGTAACACTTAAACCGTTGTATAACATTTACCAGCCACTCACAGCACTTAGTTAAAGTTAAGGGAACGAAGAGCATGGTCTTTAGTTTAATACGCGACAGAAAGTCTGCAGTGGTCTGTGAGGAACTGAAAAGAACATATCCATTAATATTTAACCAAAAAAATAATAATGTTGCATGTGAATACAATCCAGACAGCAATTAGGAAAACATTTAAGTAATATTGAAAAGTCATTTATGTGAGACAGAGTCAGAGTCTGAGGTCAGATTGTTTTGGAGTGCATCATATAACTTTCCTATTGTGTAGTCAGTATAACAGAAGTCAGTCAGTCGGGATTTTTTTTTTATTAACTATACTCTCACCGGCCACTTTTTTAGGTACACCTGTGTTACAAGCTACGGTGAGTTTAAAAACTATTGTGGATGGCAGAGTATCTTATAGAAAAGTTCATTTATGCTGTGATATCCTATGATTTGAATTTTATTTTAGTTGTTTGAGGCAATGCGCTGCTGGTGATGATTGTGCGTATGTGTCTGTGTGTGCGGCTCGCGTGCCTATTTTGTCGGTGCCGTTGTGTAATAAGCTAGTAGCACCTATATATTTTAGTATTGCATAATACACATGACCGCAGCTATCCCCATGAACACAGTGGGAACGGGCGTATAATGGTTAGTTTAACGTTTGGCTTATCGTCATAGCTTAATCATACACTCAGATTGTGAGGCTTCTCTATTTTCTTCATGGACACTGCTCTGACAATAACTTCAAATGTTCCCTGATCTTTACTAGGCACTAAGAGATGGGCGTAACGTTAGTAGGCCTAAAGTGAGCACAATAAGAGACAGTTGGTGTTTCAAATACAAAAAAAAAAATGACTCTGTTAATTAAAAATCAGGTGCACCACTTACTTAACCTCTTACTTATACAAATAACTTAAATATCAAACTTAAATCCCTTTCCCGCTTGCTGGTTGGAGCAAAATATTATGAAATTCAACTGTATGGACAGAGTCAGTAAGTACACCGGAAACTAGAATGCCAACACCGTCAGTTGACTTCCGGGTTCTAGTGCACAGAGCCTATTGCTTGTAAAAACAAATAGCTAATCAGCCAATCACATGGCAGCAACTCAATGCATTTAGGCATTTAGACCTGGTCAAGACAATGTACTGAAGTTAAAACCGAGCATCAGAATGGGGAAGAAAGGGGGTTTAAGTGAATTTGAACATAGCATTGTTGATGGTCCACGGCAGGATGGATCCATGCTTTCATGTTGTTTCTGCTAAATTCTGACCCTACCATCAGAACTTCGCAACTGAAATCGAGACTCATCAAATCACGGAAGATTTTTTTTCCAATCTTCTATTGTCGCTCACTTCACCTTTAAGTTATAACTATAAAGTGATTATATGCAATTTGAAGAGGAGCATTAATATGTATAAGAAATCCTCGTGTGATCAAAAGCAAGTTATATAATATCTGAACAAAAATCCACCTTTAAAGATAGAAATAGTGGTTTCCATTTATGCACCTGTAGATTAATTTTTTTTTTTGAATTTATCAGATCTTGAATTTTTTCAAATGCACCACGAAGTGGAAGTTTGTGTGTGGTTTTGGATTTTAAGTTCATCCTGCATTCTTCTCTATTCTAACCTCCCAGGCTGTATCAGGAGGAGGCGTCTTTCTGAAGTTTGTGGTTGGAATTTAAAGCTTTACGGAAAAAATGAATGGGACACATATGCAGAAATTGGCATAACTGATGTTAAAATTGACCGGAAATGTTCTTTTCTAAGTATAAATATATATATATAAAGAGGATGAGCAGAAGCCCAGGTCATGCTGGTGTTTTCATGGTAATTCTGGTTCGAGATGTGCTTGTGGACTATAACATATACAGTATAGATTGATCTGTTTCGAGAGCACAGGAATAGCTTAGCAATGAATGAATGCTTCATGCGAGTGGTACTTCTTTATTAAAATCTGAAAATGACCACTTTATAAACTGGAGGAGGGAGAGCTCGGAAGTGGAGGGGGTTAGTCACAGAGCATGACATTTTCTCATGACATAAACCAAACCTGGAAGGAACCAAAAATATAGATGGTCACAAAGGGTAACCACCAAGGTTTTGATACTTACTAACTAATCGAGCAATCTGATTGGTTGTGATGTAATGGGCGATTATAACAGCTGTGACATTGAATCAGTTTGCACAGGTCCGTATAACTCCGCAATATATAATATTCTTGTTTACAAACTACTATTAACTTCTGTATACAAGAACATTTAAATGAATTAATAAGAAAGTTAGACTCAATTAACCTTTTTGGATTATGTTTTATATTATACTTAAAAAAAACTGCTACACATTGTCATCCAAAACTGTTCTGAAGTTTTACTTTTTCAAGGCAAGGCAAGGCAAGTGTATTTACAGTCATATGAAAAAGTTTGGGAACCCCTCTCAGCCGGCATTATAATTGACTCTGCTTTCACAAAAAAAAGATAAAAGTACTATGTCTTTCATTTATCAGGAACAGCTAAGTACTGGGATGTTTTCCAAACAAAGATTTTTTGAAAAGCAGTATTTAGTTTTATGAAATTAAATAAAACGTGAAAAACTGGCTGTGCAAAAATATGGGAACCCTTGTGGTCTTGCGGATTTTAATGCATGTAACAGCATGTAAAACTGAGGACTTTAAACACAAAATTGGTTGGATCATGTTGTTAAGCCTTGAACCTCATATAAAGGTCTGTTTAATCATGATAAAATGTATTTTAGGTGCCTAAATGCAAGTTCCACTTCTCTTTGACTCTCTGCAGAAGTGAGACAGAATGCGATCATCAAAACAGCTCCCAAAATATCTTAAAAACAAAGATTATTCATTGTCATGGTTTAGGGGAAGGTTACAAGAAGCTTTCCCAAAGGTTTCAATTGTCAATTTCTACTGTAAGGAACGTTGTCAGGGAATGGAAGGACACAGGCACAGTTGCAGTTAAACCCAGGTCTAGCAGACCAAGAAAAGTACAAGAGCGGCATATGCGGCGGATTGTGAGAATGGTTGCGCAAAACCCAAAGATCATCTCCAAAGACCTGCAAGAACATCTGGCTGCAGATTGTGTATCTGTACATGGTTCTACAATTCAGTGCAATTTGCACCAAAACATCTGTATGGCCGGGTGATGAGAAGGAAGCCCTTTCTGCGCCCACGCCACAGATACAGTTGCATGGAGTATGCAAAAGCTCATTTAGACAAGCCAGCTTCATATTGGAAGAAAATGCTTTGGATTGATGAGACAAAAATTAAGTTATTTGGTCTTTATAAAAAGCAGATGTTTTGGTGCAAATTGCGCTGAACGATAACGATGTACAGATACACAATCTGCAGCCAGATGTTCTTGCAGGTCTTTGGAGGTGATCTGTGGGTTGTGTGCAACCATTCTCACAATCCTCCACCTATGCCGCTCCTGTTTTTTTCTTGGTCTGCCATGCCTGGGTTTAACTGCCACTATGCCTGTGTCCTTCCATTTCCTTAAAACGTTCCTTACAGTCGAAATTGACAATTGAAACCTTTGGGAAAGCTTCTTGTAGCCTTCCCCTAAACCATGACAATGAATAATCTTTTTTTTTCGGATCTTTTGGGAGCTGTTTTGATAATCCCATTCTGTCTCACTTCAGCAGAGAGTCAAAGAGAAGTGCAACTTGCATTTAGGCACTTAAAATACATTTTCTCATGATTAAACAGACATTTCTATGAGGTTCAAGGCTTAACAACATAATCCAACCAACTTTGTGTTTAAAGTCATCAGTTGTACATGCTGTTACAGGCATTAAAATCAACAAAACCACAAGGGTACCTATATTTTTGCACAGCCAGTTTTTCACATTTTATTTTATTTCATACAACCAAATACTGTTTTTCAAAAAATCTTTGTTTGGAAAACATCCCAGTACTTAGCTGTTCCTGGTAAATTAAAGACATACCACTTTCATATTTTTTTTGTGAAAGCAGAGTCAATTATAATGCCGGCTGAGAGGGGTTCCCAAACTTTTTCATATGACTGTATATAGCACAATTCAGACACAAGGCCATTCAAAGTGCTTTACAGGGGCAAGATTAAAATACATAATACACATTCAGTCTCAATTGCATGACTAAATCATTATCATTGTAATGTTGTTGTAATACAAAGCTTAGACTGTCACATGACAACCAAGTAACTTAAGAAATGATCTTTGGCTTAGAAATGATTTACCTGTTGCTTAGTGTAAAATATTTACTTAAATGTGCACTATTTAACTTTGGGTGAGTCAAAGAAGTGAACATTTTCTAAGTTATATTCTCATAACTGAATAAACAAACTCTCCTCACATGAAAATTGGATCCTGGAACACTGATTGAAGTCACAAAGCTACCTGAAAAGTTACTGTTTCACTGTCGTTGTTTACAGCAGCAGGGCCCTACAGTTTGGTTTACAAACATATTCTAGTCTAACATTTGGTTCCAGGTGCCTCAAAATAATTTATTTTTGATTTATGATAATATAATTATTCAATTCTAAGAATTACATGTAGAGTAAATGTGTTTTGTATACTAACTGCAAGCTCTGTGAATGTAAACAAATCCCCGTCAACTGAAACTGCATTGTGCACCTTTAAAGAGGACCTATGATGCTTTTTGACTTTTATGACCTATAAACGTTGTTATGATGATTCATAGTCATGCTTAACCATACTAAATTATCAAATAATGACTTACATGCATTTCGACGTATTCCCTGCTGACCGTCTGGGGTGTCTGTGCCGAGCACTAAACACTATTCTAGCCAGTCGAGAAGTCACGTGTTCAAAGCGGTCTACCCTTTGTAACTTCGTGACGTCGCATGTAACTTTGTGAAGTCACCATGCGGATGTTTCCATGTATGGTAATGCTGTCACTTCCCTGTTCGCGTCTGCCTCGCGCCCTTATAGGTCCATGCTCGCGCTTCCCGCCACTGAAAGTGTTCCGGAAGGAAGGTAACCAATCACAACGGAGTGGGGTTTGCAGGAGGGGGGGGAGGGTAGCGGAGATGGCCGATGCACAGGCGGAGGGAGCGGAGATTGCCGAAGCACACACACTCAAGTGTTGACAGGACGTGCTGGATCGCCAAAATAAGAGAAAGAGCTTCCCGAAAATCTACATAGTTTTTTGTGATGTGATTCGTGTCAGGTTGCTCTATAGCAGTGTAAAACAAGAAATTAAGACCAGAAAAGTAGTATAATAGGTCCTCTTTAACTAGATATCATACATATCATATATCATATAATTTTTTTTATTTTTATTTTTTTAACACCTGGACTATTTTTTTACTTTTTTAACGTATTTATTGCTGCTCCTCTATGGAGGTACTACTATTTATTCACTAGGCTAAGCAAAGATTGTTTTTATCTGCCATATGTCAAGTACGGGCTGATGCTGTGTGTGTGTGTGTGCGCGTGTGTGTTTGTATATTGTATGTACTGTTGTACCCTGATGCTCCTCCACATATGAAGTTCCTAAAGGAAGAATAAAGTTCTTTGAATTGAATTGATTGAATTGAATATGTTTTATTAAAAGGCCATATAAACAAGTTCAATCCAAAAGATAGTAATTGCTTTAAAAAAAAGGGAAAAATGTTGTGGATTATCCCTTGTAATAACGACAGTAAATCAACAGACTAATATGTTCACATTTAGTTTGAAAGCATAGATGCATGACTCATTCTTTCTATGTGCACAATTTTTAGGCAAGTTGTATTTTTGAGGATTAATTTTATTATTGAACAACTACAGTGCTCTCGGTCAATCCAAAATGTTAATGAACCTAAACCTGAATGTTTACGAAAGTAAAAGTGAGGTTTTGTCTTTCTTACGAGAATATATATATGTTTTGCTATTATTAGGCAACTATTAGTATGCGGAATTATTATGCAACTAAATAAGAAAGCGAAAATTTTCCCATCTCACTTGTTTATTTTCATCTGTTAAAGTGAGAATAATAAAATAACTAAAAATTTACAAATAAAAATTTCCGACATGTCAAAAAAAATCAGTGACCAATATAGCCACCCTTCTTTTCAATGACTGTCACAAGCCTTCCATTCATGGAGTCTGTCAGTTTCTTGTTCTGTTGACGATCAACTTTTTGTGCAGCAGCAACCACAGCCTCCCAGACACTGTTCCGAGAGGTGTACTGATTTCCTTCACTGTAAATATCGCGTTTAAGCAGGGCCCACAGGTTCTCAATAGGGTTTTAAGTCAGGTGAGGAAGGGGGTCATGTAATTATTTTTTCATCTTTAAGGCCTTTACTGGCTAGCCATGCAATTGAGTACTTCGATGCATGTGATGGAGCATTGTCCTGCATAAAAATCATGGTCTTCTTGGAAGATGCAGACTTTTTCCTGTACCACTGCTTGAAGAAAGTATCTTCTAGAAACTGGCAGTAGGTTTGGGAGTTGATTTTGAGGCCATCTTCAACCCGAAAAGGTCCAACTAGCTCATCTTTAGACCTTTTCATCTTTAGATGAGCTAGTTGGACCTTTTCGGGTTGAAGAAGGCCTCAAAATCAACGCCCAAACCTACTGCCAGTTTCTCAAAAATACAGTGTAATTGTGTATATCTATTATTAATTTCCGAGCATGAGTTGGGTCTTTTTCAGTGAACAGGACGTACTGTGATGGGGATAACTATAGTCTAAATGGGCACAACACAGCGGTCTGATGTATTACAGGTGAAACGAGACGGTGGAAGATAGCGAGTTTTCGATTTGAGGTTCTGGCATTAGAGCACTTACTTGCACTCTCTCCCCTGGCAGTGATTGGGCAGGCGGATACCAAAATGAGACGTAGCTTCCGATAAACAGTTGTAGAGCTCATTGTGTGTGTGTTTTTTTTTTCATTAAATAATTGCCAAGGTCCGGACTTGTTGACCTCCTAGCTGGCTACGGCTGTGATGTGCCGTGTTGTTCAGCGTCAATCCACCAAAATATTTGGATATCTTACAGGTTTCTCTTCAATACATACGCTTTATCTATTTTGTTTTGGCTGGTATCTATCTGTACAATGTAAAGAAATATGTTAAACATCATATTATGTTGCATAAAGGCGTGTTAGTTTGACTTGTATGAGGAACTTTCAGGGGAAAACACAGGAGGCTAATCCGTAATTCCCCAAAAAGTTGTTTTGTGTGTGTGTGTGTGTGTGTGTGTGTGTGTGTGTGTGTGTGTGTGTGTGTGTGTGTGTGTGTGTGCGCACACGTGTTTGGCAAAGTCTTTACAAGTTTCTGGAGGTTTGTATCGTCACCACCACTCCTGGTTGTGACTCACGACGCACAATGCTTTTCGCTTCTCTCCCGAGCCCTTTATTTATTTTTAGCTGAGCAACATTTTGTACGCCCGAACTGTAGGCCTGCACACAAGATGACTCAAAAACACATGTGATGCAGAACACATTATCCGTTCCTCGACACACTCTTACTTTTTTGATAATGCTTTTGTCATTCAGTCATAGCGACCAATCAGACCTTTTTCTGTTATACACACAAGTTCAAATTTCTTGCTGCTCACAGTATGTGTGTGAGTGTGTGTGTGTGTGTGTGTGTGTGTGTGTGTGTGTGTGTGTGTGTGTGTGTGTGTGTGTGTGTGTGTGTGTGTGTGTGTGTGTGTGTGTGTGTGTGTGTGTGTGCGTGCGTGTGCATGTCTGCATTTTAAGAGACTGTAGTTTGATTACACTTGATAATATTTGCTGTTTTTTTTTTCTTTTTTTCTCATCATCATCCCTCCATCTTTATTGTCCTCTCTTATTCACTTGGTCTTTCTTTCCCAGGAGCCAGAGGAGAGGATGGACGGAGAGAGAGAATCCTGACTGATTGAAAGCCTGGCTACTTGATTTCACCTCTTTCTCCTCCTCTTTCCATCCCTCCTTCCTGCCGTAAGATCAAGGTACATCTACACTTCCCCTGCTCTCTTAAAGGTGGAGTCAGCGAGCCTAATCCTAACCCTGAAATACAAATCTGATGTTAATACAGTACACAACCTAGGCTCTGTAAACAGGGTATGTAAACAAAGGGGCTAGCAAAAAGCCAGTTTAGAGTGTCTAGGCTGTGTATTAACACTGGATTTTTTTCAGCACACCCACACACACACACACACACACAGTGCGGACAGGTAGCGGATCGTGAGAAGAGATATTCACTGATTTTGACAAATGTGATTTTGACAACAAATGTTTTCCAAAATCCCTGGCTCCACCTTTATTTAGCTCTAAAAAGTAATGAATGTGTTTGAACATGGGGCAGGTTTAGGCAAAAGATACATTATTCCAAAGATGTGGTATCCAGTCATCAGTCCGTTCTGTAAAAACAGCACGACTGCTTTTTAGTCGAAGTATGAACCGGCTGAATGACGATCTTAAAATGAGAATAGCATCATGTCTGCAGTAGTAGTTATCTCATAGTTATTAATGAGGTGTTTAGAGTCGAACAGTGCAGGTCAAACTTTGGTTTTCAGGCATTTTATTTTGGGAGCGTCCTCTTATGTACCAGATACAGCAAGGGCTAACGTGCTGCTAAGTTTGTCTGCGCACAGCTACTGATCCTGGGTCAGCCACAACGGTAGAATGACTGTAGTGCAGAGCGGGTGGGATGTACGGGGCGGATCATTCTGCACATGCGTTAATTGCGTTAAAAAAATTAACGCGTTAATTCCAGAAATGAATCACCCTGCGTTAACGTGTTAATTCTGACAGCCCTAATATACACTCACCGGCCACTTTATTAGGTACAGCAGTTCATTTTCTTGTTAACACATATAACTAATCAGCCAATCACATGTCAGCAACTCAATGCATTTAGGCATGTAGACCTGGACAGGACAACTTATTGAGGGTGAAACCGAGCAACAGAATGGGGAAGAAAGGGGGTTTAATTGACTTTGAACATGGCAATGTTGAGGGTGCCAGGAGGGCTGGTATGAGTATTTCAGAAACTGCTGATCTACTGGGATTTTCACACACAACCATCTCTAGGGTTTACAGAGAATGGTCCGAAAAAGAAAAAATATCCAGTGAGAGGCATTTGTGTGGACGTGAAATGCCTTGTTGAAGTCAGAGGTCAGTGAAGGATGGGCATACTGGTTTCGAGATGATAGAAAGGCAACAGTAACTCAAATAACCACTCTTTGCAACCAGGGTATGCAGAATACCGTCTCTGAACGCAAAACACGACCAACCTTGAAGCAGATGGGCTACAGCAACAGAAGACCCCATCGGGTACCACTCCTGTCAGCTAAAAACAGTAAAATTAGGCTACAATTCTCACAGGATCACCAATACTGGACAATAGAAGATTGAAAAATCTTGCCTGGTCTGAGGAGTCTAGATATCATTTGCGACATTCAGACTGCAGGTTCAGAACTTGGCGTAAACAACATGAAAGAATGGATCCAT
>NC_137234.1:5262617-5362617 GCF_949987685.1 Ammodytes marinus
CATAGTTTAGTATTTAACAGGTGATATTAAAGGCAGAAGCTAAAAAAGGGGAATTTCGAGTTTTCTTTTAAAAGAATGGGCTGAGCTACCTTCATTGATGTTTCTGTGACAGGAGAGAAACATGTAATGCTCAAAAATTCATGTGAGAACTTTGACACATCTGTAAAATAAAACAATATAAAACCTGGGTGTTGGGTCAGGTTTTACAGGGAGGGGGGTTTATTTACATTTGCACAGCCTGCAGTTAGTTTACAAAAACATATTTACTCTACATGTAATTCTTAGTATTTGATCATTCTATCATCATAAATCAAAACAATATTATTTTGAGGCCCCAGGAACCAAACGTAAGACTAGAAAATGAGGGTTAAAAAAAAACTGTTGGCCCTGCTGCTGCTTAAAAAGTGTTCAGTGTTCCAAGAATACAATTTTCCTCTGAGGAATTTGTATTCATCAGAGTTGTAGTTAAACATATAAAGAATAGACATCAGTCAGTCCTTAGATATCTTGCTACATAATTTAAGTATTCTATTCTGTAAAACAAAATGCATACAATGTACTGCATTTATAAAGTGCTTTTCTAGAAACTCAATGTTTTAAAGCTCCAGAGACAATAGACAATTCGCAAAATTAAATTAAGCAGGTTTTCTTTTGCAGTTTACAGTATTTTTTGCAAACATCTATATTTCTGTGAATGAAAAGAGGGCAAGACATAAACTGGAAAAAGTAAGGTGTGTGTGTGTGTGTGTGTGTGTGTGTGTGTGTGTGTGTGTGTGTGTGTGTGTGTGTGTGTGTGTGTGTGTGTGTGTGTGTGTGTGTGTGTGTGTGTTCCATGGGAAAAGACTTGATGGTGACATAAACACATCTTGTTGTTGCTTTTTGATTTAAAATAAACATATGTTTCACATGTTTAGATAAAAATAATTATAGAATGAATATCAAAATATCTTAAATGTATCTTTAATTATACGTTGACTTTACAGCTTGGTTAGGAGCAAGAAGCACACAAAACTAAAATATAAAACTGTGTAACTATGCAACTTTAAAAATATTAAAATATAAATAAAATCTCCACTCCACTACAACAGCTAATTTGTAACTGTTAACAATGATGACCAGACAGACACGCATTTATTCATGTCTATTCATGTCCACATACATAGAGGTAAATCTCACTGATGATCAATCATAATGATGCTTAATAACTTAAGGACAAATTCAAGGTCTATGTCATCAGCCGGTGTCTGTCTGTACTGTGCAGATTGTGAAGCTCCTTGGGGGAAAATTTGTGATTTGACAAAAAAATGTAATTATTAATTATTCCTTTTCCTAGAATCAATTAAATCCCACATCTAGCCTGATTGAATTCCATCAGGAGTAAAAAAAAAAAATCAATTCTTCAATCAAACTTTTCTCTCAAATATGAACTTTCAAACAATCACAAACTCCCAACGTCTCAAACTGCATGTGCACTTCAATTAAATGAAATGGCTTCCCGACCTATTTCTGCCTCTTTTCTCAAACTCTGCGGCTAAACTGGTCCGGTAAACAACTTGGACTAATGGACTATTGTGTGTGTGTGGGTTCATACACTTAAAGGCTGTATTGGTTGAGTGTGTGTGTGTGTGTGTGT
Organism: Ammodytes marinus; assembly: GCF_949987685.1. Classification (NCBI taxonomy): domain Eukaryota; kingdom Metazoa; phylum Chordata; class Actinopteri; order Uranoscopiformes; family Ammodytidae; genus Ammodytes; species Ammodytes marinus. Next base: position 5,264,251 of record NC_137234.1, read on the forward strand.
GTGTGTGTGTGTGTGTGTGTGTGTGTGTATGGTTCCGTGCGGTTGTGCCTAGATGTTTTTTTCTTGCTTTTACAGGGGCCGGCAACATGGGGTCAAGCTGTAAACAACACTTGACTGTATTTTTGGACACACACGTCACAGCCTTTTGGTTGTTGTTTGTTCAGAGATGTTCAGACATGGAAGGACAGATTTTTCAAACAACTTCAAATGTAATTTCTCTTAACTCTTAATCTTAACTTTTGCCGTCATGACACATGTTTGACCATCATTTATAAACAGACTAATAGAGATAAAGTTAAACTCTAACTTGACAATTAGAATGAAAGTCACCAATGTTAATATGTGAAGTTTGCGATGATCCCCTATATGTAGAACTGCATGTGTGTGTTTAGAAATATAGGACTAAATGCCATTTTGATTGCCATGTGTGTGAAATTGACCAAATAAAGACTTAATTTAACTAACTTAAAGCTGAAATAGTTTTAGTGGGGATTTGACCCATATTAAATTAAAAAAAACATATTTTTTTCGTGAAATGTCATATGTTAAATGTTATATTTCACAAAGTTAAATCTTTCTTGATATCCATTTAAAATCTTATTGCTCAACTATGATCAGATAGAGGCAGATTTATATTACTAAGTGATCTCCTTTCATTTGACTCTGATCCTTTTCTAATGAAACACAAACAGTGTTGTGCTTTACAATCTTGAATCTTCCACAGCATAACCTTAAAAAAACTGCAGGTTAAGTTGTCTCAACCGCCGCTAAATGATTACACCACTAATGCAGGTGCAATTAGATTCTCTGTATTTGAATTGTGTGTCTTAGGTTAAGGTTTACACTTTACTATGTGTATGGTTTGTCATTGAAGATGCAGGGCTGCCATTTTGTTGTGACCACTCTGTGGGCTTGTCAGTCAGGCATGTGAGAAACAACGGACTGAGGAAAGTCTCCTTAAGTGTTATAAGAGCGGTTATTTATTTACAATATTTACACATGTTTTAGGCAAAAACTGGTTAGAAAAGCCTCCCATTCATAAGCAGAGCAGCCTCAGTGAAGCCTCCTGCTCTCTGACAGAAAATGGCTGCTGAAGGCACTGAGCTAGAGAGAGAGAGAGAGAGAGAGAGAGAGGAGAGAGAGAGAGCAGTTCATTGAGGCTGAGTGAAGGGGCTTGATTTTTTGAGCATATTCACGTTAAAAAAAAACAGGACGACAAAAGATTTCATTACAAGTAAAGTTAATGTGTTTAACTTTGAAAATGCACAAAGCAAGAAGTAACTTATGATTTCATTAGAATACGATTGAGAACATTTTACAAAACAAACAACATTGAAATGCAAAAAATAACTGTGACAAACCCTGCGTCTAATCTGACACAAACAAACACATTCGCTCTCTCTGTCTCTCTCACTCTCTCTCTCTCACACACACACACACAGTGCATTTTGGGCTGATAAACATCTCTATTAGTCATGGTTTACATTAATAATACAAAATATGGGGCTGATATGAAATACATTAAATTAAAATTTTAGGAGAAAACGTTCAAATTCACAGATTAAAATTTCACAATCAGACTTTATTCACCTTTGTTTTGCAGTCAGATCAGATAGGTGAAGAACACACCAAAACAGCAGAGTTAAAAAAAATGCAAATACTTTATACGAAACTATACAGATACACAGTTATACTAAAACAATACATCCCACTACGGTTAGATAGGAGGTAGTGATGGATTATATGTTCATAGTGTGTAACGTTACCTGTTAAGCTGTCAAAGGAGTCTACATTAAAACATAAAATAGTATAGTGGGCATCTGACTGACTGCCATTTGTAAATGAAGTAGCATTAAGTTTGTTGCTGCAAATGTGTTGTGTCTGAGCCTTATGTGTGTGAGAGAAATATAAAATCAAAACAGGACATAACTTTTTTTTGCATGTGTGTGTATCATGTCATATTAAATCAAGTGTTTGGTGCGCTTGTGTGCATGTAAAAAAATATACCTGCTGTATTTTTAGACAGTGTTTTTAGAATGTTTTCATTAGGTGTGTGTGTGTGTGTGTGTGTGTGTGTGTGTGTGTGTGTGTGTGTGTGTGTGTGTGTGTGTGTGTGTGTGACTGTGATTGTTTAAGTGTGTATATCACCGTAACGTCACAGCACATTCAGAATTACTCTTGGCAAAAAAATTCAATAATAATAATAAAGACAAAAGGGGTAACTGAGCAGTCTGTCCAGTGGGCCGGAGGGGGTAAGATGGGACACCCACTAGGTTTGTGTCCTGCCCCGAAAAGCTGTCCTCCTCCTCCTCCTCCTTCTCCTCCTCCTCCTCCCTCTGTTACCTGCTCTCACACAGGCTGTCTCTCTGTTTAATTACAGCCCCGACTCCATTCATGTGTTTAATAACTGCCTCAGGTTATGAAAGAAAAAAACTCACTCACTGTTGTGCAGTATTTAACTTGTCCCACACCTGTTCTGATGGCATCTTAGGCAACAAGAGCAATTTTATTTATATAGCACAATTCAGTCACAATTAGGCAATTCAAAGTGCTTTACAGGGGCATTAAGATACATTGAAAATGAAGACATAAGAACATATTGAGATTGTAATTATTGAGATGTAAGACAACTTGTTGAAAAGATTGAAAGAAATTGCATTTATTAGACAATAAAAATATATATTTAAAAAAAGTTAAAGGTTAAAAGGGAAACCGAAAAGTGTTCAGACTTAGTGTTGATCAGGCCATGCTGCGTGTAAGTGTGTGTTTGTTACTCTCAGCTCTTTTAAATCAAGTCTGAAGACTTTTCTGTTTCCATTTTAACCTGTAATGTTATTGTATTTAAATGATCTATTTCTATTCATTAGCTTTTAAATGTTTTATTTCTATTAATTTGCTTTTCTAATGTGTATTGTGTATTTTAATCTTGCCCCTGTAAAGCACTTTGAATGGCCTTGTGACTGAATTGTGCTATATAAATAAACTTGCCTTGCCTTGTTACTGACTCTGTCTTTTTCCTCCTTCTGTTTATTCTTAGGACGTTGTGGTCGTGATGATTGTGAGAAGAAAGAAAATGGAAACTAACACATCCAGTGAAGAAAGGGTAGACGAAAAAGAAGATAGGAACAGTGAGGGCTGTAGTCAGCGGCAGGGATGGAGGGAGGAGGCAGCCTGATGGACGGACGGATAGATACACAGCGCCGAGATCAACCAACGCGAGAGGCTGGGAGTCAAGCTGGTTTGAGTGGGACACACCCGCCCCCCCTGCCTGTCCTCAGAAACTACCCAAGACGTCTAATCCCAGTACGGGAAGGTAAATGAGAGTGTGCCTGTTGATTGCTTGGGTATGAATGGCTCCTGATGAGAAATAAATGGAGATATATCACAAAAAATTCTAAACTTGACACCTTTTTTTCATTTTCATAGAAGTAGTCAAGTCACAATGTCCAAAACGAGGCTTAATGTTGTGCAATCTGTCCAAAAAATGTCAAATTAAGGCTAACAAACTCTATTACATTAGTGTTTAGTTCGGGGTCAGGGTGACACCTGTGTATCTGCAGACTGAGAGAAAAGACAAATAGACACACAGAAAGGTGAAGCAAAGCAAAAGTCAAAAGGCTGTTCAAGTTTCGATGACCTCAACGAGGCAGTTGCAAATCAGTCGTTAGAGTTATTTAAAGAAAAATCTCCAACAATCAACCGACCAGCTTGTGTTCTAGAATGCAGAGACCTGCTTGTACCAGTAGTTCTAACCCAGTTTTCAGTTTAATATTTGATATTTTCACCTTTTTAGCTCCATTTTAGAAGCAGCTTGAGCAGATTAAAAATGTATACTCAAAAAGGAAAAACAGCAAGAAATTAATTGAAACAAAGTTTTAAGTAAATTTGATGTGATTTGTTTTATTACGTAGATTAAAGGTGCACTACGCAGTTTTAGAGGAGGGGGATTTATTTTCATTTGCAGAGCACACAGTTGGTTTACAAAACATATTTTCTCTACATGTAATTTACTTAGTGCTGAATCATTCTATTAGATTCTGCAGCAGTGTTTGAATTGTTTGTCAGCAAAACTTGCTCAATTCAGAGATTTTGTCAGATCCTGCTACACTGGTTATATACATTATAATTTGCTTAATCTTTATATAGCTTGATAGTTGTGAAACTATGACGTGGGAAATCATCAGGGGAACTAAAGGGAATTCTCTCTTTAAGGAATCGTTTTATTTCCTAAATATTTATGGAGCTATATCCTCAACATCAAGCAGCACATATCCTTGTGGGGGGGCGCACAGCTCTGTTAAAGTGATTGGGGGGACATAAAAACCACAAATGAAAAAGCCTAAACCTGCCTTCAACAGTCCTGCCACACTTCTTTATAATGTAAACATCAGCTGGGCAAAATACCTTCCCTAGAGTATTAATTATTTTTGTTCCAAGATTTTATAGATGTCTTGGCAAAAGTTTGTCTGATAGGGTATTTCATTTTTGTTATTTTGACACAGTGCTAGAATTTCTGAATTCAATCTGCTGATAGTTCACACTGAGCTGTGTATTTATTACTCTAAGTATTCCTAAAATATTATCAAATAATGCACTAAACCTGCCTTCATGAAAGTTATAATGTTGAATTTGTTTCAGAAAGGTGTTGTGGTCGTTTTGGAAGGCTGTGGTTTGTGGTGCTGTTAAACTGTGTTACACAAAGATGTGTTGCTCTTACTCAACCTCTACCGTTCATTGATATGAATAGGGTGGACGAAATAATAACAATACCTGTGAGTAGCTACCTACTGTATAACAAAACAATATAATTCTACTACATTCTCCAATATTCTAACGAACACCTATAAAACTAAATCTGAACATTGTCAGCTTCATGAAAGTAGAATGTGTTGCAGGTCTGTTGTATGAGACTGTGTATTTACTCCATCCTTAATAACTGGTAACTTGGTTGTACGTTGAATACCTTTTGAATTGGATTATTTTGATGGCAAAGATGTTCAAATATTCAGTGTCTCCCTCCCTTAATGTGTCTTCAGTCATTCACAACAGTTATGTCATTGCAACTCACAAAAGCTCTCATTTAAAACTTAATAAACAAAATTAATTTAGAAGGATTTGATAGAGAGGTTTAAGCAGGACACCTTATTGCTGTGTGTGCGTGTGTGTGTGTCTGTGCGTGTGTGTGTGTTTGTGTGTGTGTGTGTGTGTGTGTGTGTGTGTGTGTGTGTGTTTGTGTGTGCGTGTGTGTGTGTGTGTAGTATTTGTGTGTGTTAGAAGCTTGTGTTTGCTGACTTGGAGGCGTGGCGTCAAGTATGTCAGATGTGATGGCGTACAGACTCCTGTATGAATTGTTGGTTGTATTTTCTTTGTTTTACTATCTCTTAAAATGCAATTTCTAATGTCTAATCTTGATGTATTTTATGCCCCTGTAAAGCACTTTGAATGGCCTTGTGTCTGATTTGTGCTATAGAAATGAACTTGCCTTGCCTTGTTTTATTGGCTACAATATGTTTAATATTAAATAACAGATTCAGTGTAGAATATTGTATGAAAAGTGTTAAAAGCCTGTCTGTAAACCAGTAACTAAAAAAAAAAAAAAAACATTTAACCTGTATGCTGAATCAATGAGATCAGATTTCAACTTTATTTTTCTAAGTGCTGAGACAATGAAATGGAGTATAGTACTTAACAAAAGAAGTGCAAAAAGCAACTAGATGTGAATACTCTCCGTTATATAAAGTACGACCAGTGTGAAATACAGTAAGGTATAGGTTATATAATATATGCAGCATGACATATAATCGCAGACTTAGGTAGAATAACCCCCCAGTGATTTATTATTCATGTGAATGTGATAAGGAAGATTTTAAATATTTATTTGAGAATATTTTTGATGAATTTATAGTGTATATGTCAAGTAATGCTTTAACTGTAATTGGAGCTGTTTTTTTTTTATCAAAGTTGAGCTGCTGAAACAGTAGATGGAAGTTTGGGTGTTACATGTCGAGTGTGTGAGTGGAGAGAGCGGATGTATACATGCAAATCCATGTGTCTGTACTCTCTACTTTGAGAATAGTTTTAGTTTATCCATTTCATACGTGCTGAGGTGTGTGTGTGTGTGTGTGTGTGTGTGTGTGTGTGTGTGTGTGTGTGTGTGTGTGTGTGTGTGTGTGTGTGTGTGTGTGTGTGATCAAAGTTAAATGTGATCTCTTTATATTTTTTCTTGCAGTATGAGCAGATTATCAGGACAATGTGGAGCACCTGCATATGCCCCACACACCCACACATAAACACAGTGTAACATGTGTGTTTCAAGTAACATACTATACAATAAATCAACAAACATATCCGTCAAATTGCACATACACAAATTCTACTTAGAATATTTTAAAAACACCCAATAACTGCCTAATATAAACAATAAAATAATACGAATATAATATATTTTGACAATAAAACTCAGACAATGTTAAAATATAATCCTTGAGAGTTATTTATTTAAGTAACACTCTTTAAAATAGCCCAGTCTCAGATATTTTGAATTCCATCTCATAGTACAAATGAGGTCATTCCTCAGCTCCCAATTGACACAAAATGCATTTTGAAGTTGAGAGAAAATTAAGATATTTCCATCGTTTGATACAATTAACAAATATAGAATAAAAAAATGCATAAATTAAGTTGGTATTGAAGCTGCCATCACCACTGATATTTGTCGTAATGTTTTAGTCGTCTTTCTGAGTCACTTTTCAAATGTTAAAATATAAGATATGTGGTTCAAAAGCGAGTCTAGCTCTGTGTTACTTTTTTCAAAAAATTCAAATAATGCTAATTTTGACCCTGCGTGTCCCAAGATGCGGCTGCCGTACGGTTACGGTGTTGTTATCGTCACCGGATAAAACGGGACTATAGGTAGCCTACAAAATAAAATGAACGTACAAAACATCAATGTTAACGTCGTTGGTAATATTGTTGAGAGGTTGCAATGAAGCTTGTATCGATTATCGTAAGTTACTTGTAAGGCTTTGAATGAGAATCACTGGGCAGAGTGTTGGGAAAGGAAACCATTGTGTAATGTTTAGGAGTAAAATAAAATAAAGTTTGACCGACTTTATGGGTGTGGGGGGGGGGGGGGGTGGGTAATGTTAATCAGTTCGAGCAGTTTTCTTTGTCCATGTTCACGGCTTTTGAATGGGTAAAAGAAAAATGTGGCTGTGTGAGTGTGTGTGTGTGTGTGTGTGTGTGTGTGTGTGTGTGTGTGTGTGTGTGTGTGTGTGTCTGTCTGTCTGTCTGTCTGTGTGTCTGTGTTTTCTCTATCAAAAAGTTATTCTTTTGCATGCTGTGTCACATGTTAACGGTGAATATCACCAACTAAAAAAGGTCTACAAACGGCCCCAGGATTAGTGACTGTAGGGCGGACAGGTGTGTGTAAAAGCCAGGGTGTGTGTGTGTGTGTCTGGTGCCCCCATACACATGTGAAAACCCCAGTGCAGTACAGAATTCGACGAGAGACTTTTCAGAGGCTTTGGAAGTGTTAAATTAGGGTTTCTGTGCGTCGCTTTCCGTTTGTACGGTGCCGAAAGGCGCGTTTCAGCACCACGGACAGCGACGCGCTAACAGGAGGGAAAACTTTACGTCAATTGACTGTAAACTCTGTGGACAAATTGCGCCAACAAAACTTCGGTGTATGTTAAATTAATTTCTTAAAAGAAAGTGGTTAAAATAAAAATGAGAGTCGGGATGATTTTTTATTATTCTGTCTGTTAGAGGAATTATTGACTGTAGGATATACTCTGTGGATACATTTTGCCAACACAACTTTGACGTATAATCAAAAACAAAGAATCAGAGATGATGGTTAGGAGGGTTTTTATCATTCTGTCCTATCTGAGGAAATTATCATCACAGAGGAAAAGTTGATCCCATAAACTGCCCTGATATGTATTGTATTGTAGATTTTATTTGACATGGACATGACAATATCATTGGACGAACCAGATGCTTTGGTTTAAGTGTATAAGCATAACTGCTAGTTTTCAACACCTGTCCACAGGAGGCTTTTTAAAAACAACAAAGAAACTAAACAAAGACAGAAACCAAATCAAATGCATGATATGATTCTTTATAACTGTTTAAATTGTGGCTATGTGTTCAACTTAAAAACTGAAATATCATTATTAAAATGGAAATACAAGACAACATATAGATTGAGGAAGATGTCAGTAACACATCAGGGGGCTGATCTGCCATGTGTGAAAATGGACGATCGGATGAGGGTGTGTGTAGGTTAATAAAACGACAAACAAATGGGGGTTGGTTTTGACTGTTGTTAAGTGAAAAAGACCGTGTGTGTGTGTGTGTGTGTGTGTGTGTGTGTGTGTGTGTGTGTGTGTGTGTGTGTGTGTGTGTGTGTGTGTGTGTTTGTGTTTTCGGAGGAGGGAGGCATACACTTAAATGGGAAAGAGAATTTGTGTTGCAGGAGTAATGGGGGGGGGGGGTGGTGGTGTGTGTGTAGGCCTATGTGAGAGAGTGAGTTGGTGTGTGTGTGTGTGTGTGTGTGTGTGTGTGTGTGTGTGTGTGTGTGTGTGTGTGTGTGTGTGTGTGTGTGGTCTATCGATAAACATACTTCTCATGCACACAAAACAAAAACAAAATAAGCTAAATTTAGAAAACAGTGGAAGGTTTATACTGTAGTACGTGGTATTGTTGTGGCACAAAATATTCAAAAAAAAATAGACAGTCATTTTTTTTATTTTTTCGGTTCGAGCTTGTATTCATATTTGAAAGATCAAGCTCTTAAATGCATTAGGCCTATCATTCGTTTTTAGATGCAGTGCACACAGGCTAATATTTGATCAGGTCTGTGCACTATTCTCTGTGTGCTGATGACTTCACACTCGTGTCGAGACTTTCACATGTTGTGCAGCACGACTAAATCCACATTTATCTCTCTCGTTTTTCAGCTGTGTTGGCCTGCGAGGACACGAACAAGACGTGAAATTCGACAGAAAAAACGCTGATAGGAGTGTGTGTGTGTGTGTGTGTGTGTGTGTGTGTGTGTGTGTGTGTGTGTGTGTGTGTGTGTGTGTGTGTGTGTGTGTGTGAAATGATATTGTAATGTTAATGTAATGTTATTTTTTATGTAATAAGTTTACACACACTTTTACAAGATAATGTTTTGAACTGTTTTGCACTGCATCAAAAATGTTGTGTGTGTGTGTGTGTGTGTGTGTGTGTGTGTGTGTGTGTGTGTGTGTGTGTGTGTGTGTGTGTGTGCTTGTGTCAACATTTTTGTATAATATTGACTGTGCAGTGATGGCAGAATAGATAAAAATCGTTTCTGTGTAAGTAAATGTTGATTATTATTTTGTGAAAGAGTGTATAGCCTATATTTCATTCTGCAAATTGTATATTTGACCGAGGGACAACTATAGTCTGGAATATATATTTCTTAATTGTATTAGCCTATACACAACTTGCTGCTCCTTTCCTCTCGCTGTCACTTCGATCCCTTCACTTGTGTCGAAGAATGCCAGCAGCTGCTTGACGACAGTCAGCGTCCAGACACGTTTTCATACTCTCGTGCCTCTGCTGAGTACATGACAGTTTTTGTTTTATGCAACAGAGTTTCGGTTTGTGAGGATTTCACGTTTAGTTTGTGTGTGTGTGTGTGTGTGTGTGTGTGTGTGTGTGTGTGTGTGTGTGTGTGTGTGTGTGTGTGTGTGTGTGTGTGTGTGTGTGAGGGAGATATGGAGCATGCATGGCGGCAAAGGATGACGGGGGGTGGGGGTGTTGGGAGACTCAAATATGGGGGGGAAGTGCCTTTGCACAAAGCCTATCTGGGTCGAAGAAGTAGGGAACATAGAAGCAAAATCGTGACAGCCAGTTGTGCTAAAAGACCCAGCGTCTGTGAGCATGTCTGGATTGTATATGTATGGAAATATGACGAAAAGCTGTTAATAAAGCGATTTCAAATCACATGCCTGTCTCAGTGTTTATGTAACACACATCACATCTCATCCATCTCCCCCTCCTGAATGTTTGGGAATGGGAACTTCAGCCATAGTACCGGTACTACGATGGAGACAAAATCTCGCGAGAGTCTGGAAAGCGAATGTTGGGCTGGGGATTGTAGTTTTTCCTGTTGGGACTTGCTCATATTGATGTAGACATAATGTGGAAGGTCTATGTAGCACAATATGGACGATCATATGGGCTAATATGGCTACGACGCTTCAACTGCATCTTGTTTTCACCCTTTTTATCTGTTTATCAGCAGTATGGTGCAGGCAGAATACCTAAAATAGCCGAGTGACTCATGTATGCTGCCCTCGCAGACTGGCATCCCCTTTCAGCCAATTACATGTCTCCCTGAGCTCTCCAGAGGGCGGGAGCCCAGGCTCATTTTTCACCACTAAGAGCATCCTTTCATTCATAAAGTGATGTGGGCAGTTTTTTCCCCCGAAAGCGTGGGTTTGGAGGGGTTTCATAATCCTGACTGAAACCGACAAACCTGCCCCGGCGAGAGCCAATGACGTGCTCAGGATGGGAGCTGCCGTAATGTTTGTCCAATCGCTGCTCATCCCGGTCTCCCTTCTCTGACCCACCCTGCTTCATACAGAAAAATCGAATGAATGGGGGTTGCTCTTGTAGATGATTGACACACAAACGCCACCAATGGAATGGAATCGGTCGGCTGAGTGACAGCGGGTGCAGCCAGTGAGCGTCGGAGAGGGGCGGGGCTAAGAATAAAGGTGGGCGGCGCACTTTGAATCAGGCTAGACAAGTGTTGGGGGAGTCGGGGGAGTGTGTGTGATGCTACAACCTTATAAAGGGACTCTCTCTCACGTTGTGGGCTTCGGAAATTAGAGCACATTGCCTAAAATTGAGGTCTCCACTCACTCACTCACTCACTCACTCACACACACACACACTCACAAGCGCGCCGACTGAGAACCGAGAGAGCCGCTGCTGCCATCATGAACGTTGAGGAGACGCTCCACAGGGCCGAGGCGCCCCTCTTCTGGGTCGGCGCGTTCACCGTGGCCTCGCTGGTGCTGTGGCTGGTCTACAGGCTGCTCTCCGGCTTCAGGATCTGGGTCTTGGGGAATGGACAGCTGCTCTCTCCTAAACTCGGCAAATGGGCAGGTGAGTTTGAGTTGGTTGGGTCACATCAATTTTCACATCAACGTGTCACGAAGAGGGCAGGCATGGCAGGTGGACTTCGACGTGATTTGAGATTATTGAGCTCAAACTTCACTTTTGGCACCAAAGAATTCTGCTTTCTGGCGCGTTTTTTGTCGTTTTAATACAAGAGGGACATCCAAGAGGTTGTTGGCGGTGGTGTCGGTGTTGCGTAACAAGCCCAGGTAAGCAAGCAGCTGATTGACTGGCAAGATAATGGTCCTTATTAGCTCAATTGGCTTTTTCCACAGAACCGCGTCTTGCTTACTGCTGCTGCCATGATGGGGCTCCAGTCAGCGTTTTTTAACCCACATTTGGAGCGGTAGAAAGGGGGGGTTGCCCCACATTGGTGAGCCTAGGAGCCAAATTGCGCAGGCTATGCGCACTTTTCACAGAGCTGTTTTATGTGGGTGAGCTCTCTCAAGCCAGCGCACTACTGAACCACATTAGCCCATCCGCATGATGTAGGACAAACCCATATACTCAATTAGAACGTGACTTTCTCAAAATACTCCACATTGTGGTAGCTTGTTCAACATTTTGTGACATAACACTTGTGTTGATTGTGTTTTTTTACCTCACTTGTGTATGAGAATATTTAGGCGGTGTGTCATATCTGCTTGTCATCTGGTTCTTTCTCGTCACGTTACCATGTCCCATTCCGGTTGCCCTACATATTGTAGATGAGATTAACATGTCTGTCATTGGATTTGACTATAATGTAGCCTACCTTTTTCAAAGGAGCGAGTTTTGAGTCAAATCTAAGTGTATTTTGGTTTGGTGTAGTCAGACTAGTCTCACAGGAGTCGCCCTGCCATGGCTTGACCCACTTCTGTTTGGAGAAGGAGACTGCTGCGTCTGGAGCCTCTTGATGCGCAATTCAGCCGAGCGCTGCCTTTTGCATAATATCCCCATTTCTTTCGAACATCCCAAAAATGATTTGAATTCTTGCCTTTTTTTCTTCTTAATAACTCATAGGCTATGTTTATTTGCATCGTGACGCACTCCAAATCGCCTCCAAACGTTATTTTTTAATTTGTTATGAATGGGGTGTTTTTAATTGATGCCCTTTGCGCCATTAAAGGGGATGCAACGCATGAGCAGAAGTAGGATGCCTTTAGGAATAACTCGTGTACAGTTTTTTTTTCTCTGGTTCTTCTGCTGGAATATGCGGAGGAATACCGTTGCACACCGATGAGTCATGCGCTTGTTCATCGCTTCGTCATCCGTTGGTCATATAGAAAGACTCCCACCCACATCCTCTCACCTACAGCAGCCACAGTGTCTACAGCGGATAACGATTGCTACCTTTTACACTCGTATTCCTCATTCCTCCCATTTTTGGTGCAGTAGATAACATTTCTTAAAGGTTTTCTATTGCCTCCAGTACAATGGGTCAATGTTATCCATATAAAGCGGTTGCATAATTGTATTTGAAGTGTGGTTTAGATGTTGTAATAATGCGTAGTTTTTATAGAAACTTGAAATTTCAAGTTCACTCATTTAAGGGTTACTGAAAAATCTAATTCACTCACAAGTCACGTGTATTATTTTATGCCCATTTTTTTTCCCCGATTTGAACTTGCCTGGGCATGCCACTCCCTGAAAATATTTGCTGTCACCAGTCCAACAAGTCTGATGATCGTTTTCAATCACAACGGTTGGAGTTATGGGTAACGCTTTACAATAAGGTACACAAAAAAGAGTAGTTACTCTTCCAAAAAAGAGTAGTTACTGTTTTAAAAAAGAGTCTTTTTAAAAGGTTAACTAGCCTACTCGTTTTGGAAGAGTAAGTACTCTTTTTTTGTGTACCTTTATTGTAAATTGTTACCAAGCTATGGCAGGACGAGGTGGACAGGTGCATTGTTTGTGTGTGTGTGTGTGTGTGTGTGTGTAGGGAAGGGGGGGGTGTAGAGTAGATGTGTACCCATGATGAGGTGTCCTATCCTGGGCTGGTTGTGCAGGTCCGACCAGGTTGAGGCAGTGGTGTGATTTCTTCTATTACGCACATGGGTTCACCGTTCACTTATGGTGTGACTCCTTGTCTCCACCTTTTTAACTAAGCCAGGAGCGCCTGTTTTGGCAAGTTGCCAATGTATAGGCTTGTTGCTTAGTGTGAATCTGAACAAAAGGACCAATGGTGTAAAGTGTAAACATGTAAAGTCTTGTTTTGTGTAGCTGCTTCACAGAAACCACATTAGTTTGTAGGATTTTCAACTTTTACCTATTTCTTTTCATTTCCACGTCTCCCCTGAACCCCATAGCTGTGCAGTTGAGTCCTCAGTTTAAAGTTAAGCACAAACTCTTTCATCAATCCGTCACTTCGATAATGTGTGTTCGTGTATAAAATCATATTAGGTTTGACCTTTGCCCTCCTTTAGCGAATGCATCTTCATGTGAACTTTGACTTGGATGTTGGGACTGAAGAAGACTTTAACTATAGCAAACTAGTATTCCAGGAAACGTTTTCCGACTGACATTCTTTCTTGAAAAGCCGTACATTTCGCAGACATGGCCCATTCATTTTAAACATGTGCTTTTTGCAGTCCACATGGCTGCTGTTGCGACATAGGAGACGACCGGTTGTACCTGTTTGGGCGGGTTTGAGTGTGTGTGTGTGTGTGTTCAGGTCAAGTTTGCATGGCAACCACCTAACCCTAACGCACTAGATCAGAGAAGATTTAATCCCCACCAGTCATTTCGCCATTTTCTAATTGTTTTTGCAGCTCTTGCATACACAGAGAGGAAAGCAGGGATTTCTCTGGAGTTCCTCTGCCTGTGTGACTGGTCTTCCCCTTAGTGTGTGTGGGACACCTAGTGGTAGAATGGGAGCACAGCAGCATAGGATAAGGCGGCTTCCCCAGCTCTCTCTTCTGCTCTTCACTCACTCACTCACTCACTCACTCACTCACTCACTCACTCACTCACTCACTCACTCACTCACTCACTCACTCACTCACTCACTCACTCACTCACTCACTCACTCACTCACTCACTCACTCACTCACTCACCCTCCCCATCTCTTGCAAAATCTAAAGCTAAATCCATGTCTGCAGCTCAGTGTTTCCTCTTGAGCGAAGGAATGAAAGATCTCTAGAACACGATACATTTGCATACGATTGCCACAATTGAAAAAGGCCAACAACAGTATTGATAATATGTGTCAATGCACAAGATAATGGCCCATTCCTTTGCAATAATGAAGAAGAACAAATCAAACATTAACTGAGCTTAGGTTGCTTTTCTTTTTTCATATTTTCTATAATTGTTGTTGTGATGGTTTTCTAAACAAAGCAAAGACTACACTAACAGTTTGAGACGTGACTTTTTAATTCATCTGATGATTTATCACAGGATTGTTTCTGTATAGACATTTTTTGTAGCTCATTTTGAATAGGGGTGCATCAGAACAAAGGGAGAGACTTTTGAAGTGTTGTAGTTCTGTTTTCAGAAATATAATTTTTAGCGTTTTTTTTTTAAATACTCTAAAATACTCTTTTTTTTTTTTGCATTTTTATCATGTCTGTTTTTTTTATGAAGCAATGTTGAATACTTATGATTTTAATATTTCCAAAGGTGTATCTTCTCCACTGTAAAGATGTAGTAGTGCCCAGTTTTCTCCCCTTAGCTCCCAGCATCCCATATTATGTAAGAGAGCCAGTGTCAGTTCTGTGTGCGTGTGAGTATAAAACTCCATTAAAGACCAAAGGGAGCTTTCTGTGAGGGTGGGGGGGAGGTGGGCGTAGAGATTTGACATGCGCCTTAGAAGTGCAACCCCCTCCCTTCTTCTTGACATTAGAGTTTATTGAGAAAATGGTTGTGTTATATAATAAGGATGCAGGACTTGGCTCAGCACTATTTTTAGTTTTAAGTTTGATTCAGCTCCAGGCATCAACAATTTGTAGAGTGCAAGTTTGTCAACACAACCTGCAAAAGGATCCTATAGTTAAAAGGCAATGTAATTATTATTAGGAGCTAAGGGTTTTCACTGTTTTTATGAATAACGATAAGGCTTCATTCACAGAAAGGGGAAGTGTGTCTGTGTGTTTTTCAACATAGACAGGGTCTCCACTTCTTCCTCCTTGTGAATGTGCTTCCTCCTAGTGCTTTGTATGAAAGAGAGAGAGAGAGAGAGAGAGTGTGTGTGTGTGTGGGGGGGGGGGGGGGGGGGT
Source organism: Ammodytes marinus (assembly GCF_949987685.1). Classification (NCBI taxonomy): domain Eukaryota; kingdom Metazoa; phylum Chordata; class Actinopteri; order Uranoscopiformes; family Ammodytidae; genus Ammodytes; species Ammodytes marinus. Next base: position 5,279,608 of record NC_137234.1, read on the forward strand.
GGAGAGAGCGAGAGAGAACACATGAACACGCTCTGTGACACGTGCTGGAGCCAGGGATGCTGGGTAAAAATAAAAATCCTCTGCACCCCCCACTACTCCCCCTCACTCCATCTCATCCAGCCTGTGTGTATCTATTTCTCTGGAGCTACAGTATCTTCCTTTTAGAGCATGTTATTCTCCTCATATTTTTTCATCCATTTTCTCCTTCTTACATTCATTCAGATGCCCTGTAAACCCTTCTGTGTCATGTGACTGAATGTTTTCTGTATTTCTTAAAAATTCAAATATTTGACATTTTTGCTATCCATCATGTTCAGTACTGGTAATATTTGTCAAAGCATAAGATCATAGCCCAATTGTTATCTTGTTTTTTTCTATCAAGAAGAAAAACAAACATTAACTGGTCATAGTGTAGCTGATTCAGTATTTTCTGCCATGGAAAGCGAATTTGAGTGCTCAGAAAAATATCATATATTTGTATTGTCATATTTTCTAAAATTGTTATTCTCGGTTTTGGGACTACAGAACGAACAGTTTTAGTCTTCAACAGCAGCTAACGATTACTTAAATGATCAATTCATCTGTGTAATAATCATTTAGTCTTTGAAATGTAAAAGTAGTAATAAATAAATAAAAAATGCCATACAATTTCCTCAAGCTTCAAATACCTTTTTTGGTCTCCGAACAGTCTTAAAGGTGCAGTGTGTAATATGACATAATCAAGTAAGTTCTACAAAGTTCTAGAATGCAACGCTCCCTGGGAAACCCCACCCCTTTTAGAATAATAACAGAAGCTACAGTGGCCTTCAAGGAAAAGAACAATTCTAAATTTTAAACAATGCACCTGATGACATTCCAACTATGACACTTTCAAGATGGCGGCACTAGGCCTTGGTCCAAAATATGCAGAAATATGGACATATATGAGACCCTTTCTAAGGGAAAAAATAATAATTCAAAAAAAAATGTTCAGCTATTATGCACTAAATTAAACGTACTTATGGATATTATAATTACTTTCTACAAAATCTGCTAGGAAATAAAACCCAAAATTCTACACACTGCAGGTTTAAACACAAACATAATCGGGTTTACTATCATTAAACGGCACCACTTCCTCACAATCTAAGAAGCTGGAACAAGGAAATGTTTGGTATTTGTTTGTTTTGGAGACAGGGATGAAATGGGGCAAAGAGGGGAATGACATGCAGAGAACGACCACAAGCCAGATTCTAACCTGTGGTCTGCTGCTTCTGAGGACTGAGCCTCTATGGGTGGGCGCTCTAACCACTACACCACAAGCCCCCCCCCCCTAGTTGCATATTAACTTTTAAAGCTTTTAATCGACTAATGTTTTCATCTAAAGGCCTCTTCGTGGCAAAGGAGCTGAAACGCCTCTGCAAATAAAGGTTATATTTAGTGACAAAGTAAATGAGGAGTTCCTAGTTGAAGCACCTCACAAACCTGTTCAACTTAATCCAAGTGTATTGAACTTTCCAGCCCGACTTATATCCTACTCAATAGTTTGAAAGGATGAATACATGAAGACTTCATCGAGTACAATAATAAAAATAGCTCATCATGACACCGGGCTACCAGCATATTTGGAGTTATTGGATCACTGCCTCTTAAAGGCCTACTTCACCGGTTTGAATATGAAGGTGTATTGAATTCTGAGATCCTATGTAGTATAAATGTGCAAAAAAAATTAAAATCGGTTCATCCTAGCCTGAGAAAAGGCAGAAAGAGTGTTTTTATTAACCCTATATTTCTCTTTCTTGTGACATCACAGAAAGATAAATATAGGGTTAAAAAAACACGTACTTTGTAAATATTAATGTGATGTCACAGTAAAAGACATCACAGTAATATTTACAAAGTAAGTTTTTTTTAACCCTATATTTCTCTTTCTGTGATGTCACGAGAAAGAGAAATATAGGGTTAATAAAAACACTCTTTCTGCCTTTTCTCAGGCTAGGATGAACCGATTTCAATTTTTTTCGCACATTTATACTACATAGGATCTCAGTATTCAATACACCTTCATATTCAAACTGGTGAAGTAGGCCTTTAAGTGTCTTAGTAGGATACAGCACTTTGAATGGCCTTGTGTCTGAATTGTGCTATATAATTTAACTTGCCTTGCCTTACATTACAACATGCCAGAAAGGCACGCAGTTAGTTCAGCTGTTAGTATCTGTTGAAACGTTTTGCGTCAGTCTCGAACGTTGGGAGAAGAATAGGAATGTATGAAGTCATATTCTGATCTGTCGTTACCTATTTTTAACCTACTGTTAAAACATCAATCACCCGGGACGAGGTTATTACAAGAACACTGTGTGTGAAAGAGTTGGTATTCAAGGGATGTATCATTCAGGGCATCATCCGCCTGATTTTAAGTGGGACACACTGCAGGTTGCAGTCGAATAGGCTTACATTTTTTTACTCATAGATATTTTACAGAACATATTTTTGATAGCAATTTTGCATTTTTATAAATGCATGAAAAAAGACATTTACAGGTCTTGAAAAATGCATATTCTGCAAGGTTTTTAAGAACACAAATGTATCGTAAAGCAGCCGATTTTCAACATTCAACACCAGTTACTCTCAAAGTAGCATTACATCTGTAAGTGAGGAACATGGAGATGTAAATGAAACTACTACAGGCCTTCTCAGTGGTGTGCCGCTGTTGGCTAGCTTTTCACCAAAGACTCCAGCAGCACTGAACTCTCCTTCATACTATATATGCCATTTCTAATGTCTAATCTTGGTGTATATTTCTTTTTGCCCTTGTAAAGCACTTTGAATGGCCTTGTGTCTGAATTGTGCGATATAAATAAACTTGCCTTGCCTTCAGTCGGAGAGGAAAAAGTGGAAATCACCTCTTGTGGCTTTTGTTTGACACTATAACCTCCACACACAGTGCAGTCTGTCCGGGGCCAAATAGAAGTTTGCTTCCTTCACTGTTTCTCTATCCAAGTACTTTTGTTGAAGCAAACTATTGATTTTTATACTGGGTGTGTGCCAGAGGAGGGAGGGAGGGAGGGAGGGGGGGGGGCAAGCCTATTTTGGGCCCTGTACCCAAATATAGATGCTGGATCTATCTTGGGCAGCTCTGAAGTGCATAGTCTCTCTTTTTTCTTTTTTATCCCTTCATTCTTTCCTCTCCCCCAGCCGATCAAGCTTTAGTTTCTGTCGACTTTTATATTACCCATGTGACTATTCCTCCCCTGCTATTTAAAGCTGTGTGTGTGAATGTATAATGTGGGCGGATGGAGAATGGTGTGTTTGGTTGAAGTGTGTGTGTGTGTGTGTGTGTGTGTGTGTGTGTGTGTGTGTGTGTGTGTGTGTGTGTGTGTGTGTGTGTGTGTGTGTGTGTGTGTGTGTGTGTGTGTGTGTGTGTGTGTGTGTGTGTGTGTGTGTGTGTGTGTGTGTGTGTGCGTGTGCGTGCGCTGTCTTTGGTTCTTCTGCTGCATCCCTCTCCCTCTGAGGTAGGGGATGGGCTGCTCGCTCGTTGATAGGCGAGTTTGGGGTGCGACAGATTACATAACGGTACGTAAGGGGCGCAGGGCATACAAGGACCGCAGTCTCTCCTCACTGAGAATCTTAATTGGGGATTTGGTGGTGATGGGGAGGCGGTGGGCTCATTTTAGTTCTCTCTCTCTCTCTCTCTCTCTCTCTCTCTCCTCTCATCTCTCTCTCTCTCTCTCTCTCTCTCTCTCTCTCTCTCTCTCTCTCTCTCTCTCTCTCTCTCTCTCTCTCTCTCTCTCTCTCTCTCTCTCTCTCTCTCTCTCTCTCTCTCTCTCTCTCTCTGCATAGTTTAATCTTCAAATAAATGGTAAAAAAAAAAAACACTTTCTGTGAGTAACTGATAGTCAAGACCATTCCATCTTTCTCTACAACTTCTAGATCAGCTTATTTTACTAACTTTGTCTAGTCTTTTATTATGGAATGAAGAAATGTATTTCAGACATCTCAAAATAAAGCAAAACAATGTATTTATCAATAAGCAGAATTGACATATAAACCTGTTAAATCCTACCCCTTCTCCACAACTCCATAATCGTATTTTTTTTTTTATGAATTTACTTCCCTTCCTGACTTTGTCTTCTTATGCTCCCATCTAACTATATACAATGTGATATATGTACAATTTATATACAGTGTGTGTGTTATGTGCAGCACAGATCTACTGATAAAGATACAATATGAGCTGCTCATTCTCACACAGACATGCCTTCAATCTTATGCCATCCACATTTAGTATCAGCGATTGATGCTTCGTGGGTCGGATCTTTCTAAATAAAATGTCCATCAGATATTGTGTTTCTTTCTCCCCAAAGCCCACAGTGCTCATCCTGTCTTTCAGTGTATAGGGCTGAGGAGGATGCAGCAGCCCGGTCGCCGTGGTGATAGTGGTGCTGATGGTGGTGGGGGATCTTGTTGGTATTCAGGTGCTGCGGCAGGCAGAGAGACAGGCAGAGAGACAGAGAGAGAGGCAGAGAGGCAGAGAGACAGGCAGAGAGACAGACAGGCAGAGAGACAGACAGGCAGCTCCCAGACGAGGCAGTGCAGGCGCGTGGCTATTTTTACTCCTCCTGCTGCTTTTTTTAGACCCTCGGAATATAGTGAGCGAGCAGCGGCAGGGACTGCTCCATGGGAGGGAGGGAGGGAGGGAGGGCGGGCTGGGGGATGTCAATAGCTCTGGACGTGATGTGCAGCGTTAAGCACAAGAAGAACTGCGGTGCAAATGCGCCCCCATATGGCTGCTTCCAGAGCCAACATGGTGGACCAGTTTCTCCTCCAGAGGTTTTTTTGTAATGGTGGGGTGTGGGGGTGACTGGGTTCAGAGCAGTGATGCTCGGAGTGAATGAAAGGCAGCGGAGCACACATCCTATTTTACCACACACACACTAATGCAAACATGCACACAGGCTGCATTCATGATTTCATACACTCCTCTTCCCAAAGCATTATCCCAATTTTTCCCTTTTATTTATTTTTTTCATTGTGCACATCACTCTCGTACGTGGTTGCCCCTTCATCACACATTCACCCTTTGTTGTCGGAGAGCGTCAGTGGCGCTGCTGTCAGTAGCACGTGCTTGCTTGCGTAGATGCTTTTTTGTTACATTACGTGTGTGTGTGTCACAGATTTAATGGTTTGCTCACGTGAGGGGAATTAAGTCCTGCTGGGAGCACTGGGGGTGTGTGTGTGTGTGTGTGTGTGTGTGAGACTGGACTGAATAATTCTATTTTTGGACACAGTGTTCTGCTGTACATCAGTGAAAGAGTTGAATACAATAGGTGACTTATGTCATGTCTTTTTTTTTTTTCTGTCCAGTGTAGGGTTATCATTGAAGGGATGGCAATAATCGATGAAAAACTTGGCAACAAATGTCTCTGTTGTAGTTCCAGATGTGGATAATAATTAATTTTTTCCCCCCATTATTCATTTCCTGGTTTAGAATTTCCGAGAATATTTTTCTTTGTTGTTGCAGTAATGATGGCTGATTACGACTCTAAAGCGGAAAAAAAGAAAATGTTTTATACCTCGACAGGAACTCTGTGTCCTCGTCCCACTGCACCCCTGTTACACACACACACACACACACACACACATGCACGCTTCACTCCCTCGACAACGTTTATTGAGAAAATGGTTCTATGATATAATGAGTGGCAGGAGTGTAGTCATTCATAAGCATAGCACGAAGATTTTGGTAGGTGTGGAGGGGGCACATTCGGCCCGGGAGGGGGAGAAGACAAGAATACAGTGGAAAATCACAACTCAAAGTAGAGTGCCCTTAAAGAACTAAGTGACTTGGTTCTGTGTGTTTATTTCGGTCACCATTCTCTCAAGTAAATGGAAGGGCTCATTCGCAAACTGCCTCCAAAATATCTATATTTCATCCAGTTTTTTCCCAACCCGTCTGTCCAAATGATCTTTTCAGTGATATTTGAATCGTTGATTTAATATCCACTTTAAGCATCTTGAGGTTTGTCATTTGAATTAGTGCAACGTTGGTTTTCTGTTTTCAAATGCAGCCGACTAAATAGAGTCTCCTGGTTTTTTTTTTCACCTTTTTTGTCAGGTAGAATTCACGTGGCTAGAATAGTGGCGCTAAGATTGACATCACTTTTTTGAATTCTTGATCTGTGTGGCATGCCACAGCCTCAACACGTACACTCTTGACACACAGTGAAGGACTGTGTGTTCTTGCCGGTCATGTAAAAGTTCATTGGGTGATGCTGCACCTGCAATTTAAGCACATGACGTTCTCACACACTGTTGCAAAGTTCTTAACACCTGAAACTCGGTCATGCATGCAACAAAAATGCATTCCAGCTGTCTGTGTGGTATTGTCCCCTAAGGATGGGAATGTGGTCCGTATGCACTCGCATGTGGACATTTTCAAAAAAAATTGTTATGTCTAGTTTCAGCCGAAATGCTTTGTCATTTTTTCCTCAAAGGTATTGTAGGCCTTCCTTATTTCCTTATCATTCGGGGCTTTTCTTCACTCCTGAGTACAAGATGTCTTGCTGTAACCATCCAGCAACGTTGAATATCCGGTTGTGCATATATCTGGCAGATTTGTTATGATTCCTGGCAAGTTGACAGTTTTTAAATATGAGCTTTCCAAACAATCAGTCAAGATAGGCCTTGTCCCACAATGTTAAAGTTACAGATGTTATTTTGGCATGTGTGAAATGGATCTAGTAAGAAATGAATCCTGATGCTCCTAAAACAAGTTGGCCTCACTCAGTGCACTGGATTATATATATTTTTTAAACTAATTTTATGTCGAGGTGGTGGTTGTCGTCCCCCCTCTTTCAGCCATGTGACTTGGCATGTCTGTATACCGAAATGTGGACATTGTTGTTCATCTAGGTTCAGCTGACATGCTTTTGTCTTCCTAAAACGTAGTGTATAGGCCTAGTTTAAGAAGAATCATAAAAAGCTTTCCCTCATATCCTTACATCCTTATCAATCAGGGCTTTCCACCAGTCCTGAGTACAAGACATCTCTGAACGAGGCAGTCTTAAAGTTACCATCCAGCAATCTTATACTATTCAGTTGTGCATGTTGACATTTAGGAAATATGAGCTTCCCATCCATCGGCCGTGGTATGTAATTTTACCAATGTTATTTTGGCAGATATGCGATATGAATCTGTGGAAGACAGTCTTTAAACAAGTGAGCCACACATACTGCACTGGATAATTGATATACTGTATATATATTGTTTCCCCCTTTTTTTTTTTTTTTAAGAATTTTGTCAATGTGGTTGTTTTCTTCCCCCTATAGCATCTCTCAGCCATTTTACTTTGCAGTAAATGTAGCCTCTCCCAGTGTGCCTGCCTGTTGTTTTGCCCCCACCTACCTGCATCTGCAGCGGGAGCCCCGTTTGGTACAGCCCGCGCCCATTGAGGCTTTTCTTGCCACGGAGCGTTTCATTCTTAACACGGGGGGGGAAGGTTTAAAAATAACCCAGGGATTCTGCTCTGCTTTTCACTTTTGACTTTGTGCTACTCTCTCTATCTCACTCCCTCTCCCATCTCATTCACTCACTTGTTCTTCACCTCCTCTACTGCCATCTCTGTTCTGTCTCTTTCTCCTCCACTCGTTCGCTTCTCTTCCCTCGCTCCCTGTTCTATTTTTAGCCCGGGCCCTAGGATCCCTCCCCGCTCGCCCCTCCCTACCCCACTTCTCCTCCTGGCCTGTGTTCGTCATCACTCCCTCCTCTCTCCTTGTCTCTCTTCTACCAGCTCTTTGCCAGAGAATGTCCTCTATAGCTTTTTTATTAATCTTTCATCAAAATGATTCATGATGCAAAACTATATGTGTGCATATATGTATTTATTTTTAATTATAGCGCCATATTTTTTCTCTACTCTTATGTGTTTATCTAGCTCCCTTGCTAGTCTCTCTCTCTCTTTCTCTCTTTCCCCCCCATCCCTCCGTCAGTCAAGTAGGAGCTAGGGCTTGATGGGCAGTGACGGTTTAAAAATAGCCCCCGCTTGCTTGACAAGGTGAGGAGAACTCCTAACACCAGAAGAACATCATCAGCTCCTCTTTTCTATCTTTTTTGTCGTGCTCTTTGCTTTTAACCAAACTGTTCTGGGTCTTTCCATGGAGGTCCGCCATCCCTCTTATGTCCGCCTTTTGTTGTCTGATACGTCACTGTTTTAAATTCACAAGTGTTTCAACTAAGGCCCATTGTTGCATGATTAATGCATCATACCAACCAGACCTCTGTGAAATTCAGTGGTTGACTAACTGTGCAATATTTCTATTTTATATATCGTGTATACCTATATTTTACTTAAATTCTTAGTATCGTTTGTTTTTTGCTGTAAAAATCGTACCAAGTTTGGGAGTTTCTACCTCAATTTTATTGTTCTTGAGCAAGGACAGTAAAGATTCTGATTCTGATCAAATCTAGTCGTTTCAGAATCACAAGCTGCTTCCAGTGAGGTATCAGTTGAGGGGCTTTGTGAAACTTATACGTTCTTCCATCTTTGTTCTGCTTCAATCTATACCATCTTATCTCAGCCTTTGTACAAAACCTCATACCCCTCTTTTTGTCTTTGTAGCTTAGTTTTAATGACATGAATCCTATCGACACAGTCTCGGGGTTGTATTCTATACACCTTTGCTCTGAAATCGAAACCGCACGTTTGACCTTTGTGCACACTTTTTTTTAGAAAGGGACACACTGTCCAACACCTCATTCAACACAAACGCTAAATTAACTAAGAAGTTGCCAGGGTAGTTCTTGGAAGAAAGGCAGATGTGAATAGTATTGTGGGGTGTGTCCTCCCGCCCAACGGATTTGCTTAATGTGACTTTCTTTTGCAAATAGTCCTGTCAGTCAACCGTAGAGCCTCCGGGCTGAACTACTTACTAAGAACTTTTAAGCTCTAATATTGGAACTGAAAGTGACTTAACCTGATGTAAAGGAGTGTCCTAGGCCTCTGCACGAGGAACCCCATATCTGTTGGTGGATGCCTTTTCCTGAGTGACAGCAGTAGTGGAGATTGCATGGTGGATGTGTTCAGAGCTATGCGTCAGCCAGTCGAGCGTGACCTAATCTGTGAGGTATTGGTGTTGCTGACGTAATGTGACTTTAGGGTCATTGACGGGGTAACGGCAAGTTTGAACCGAGATCTAAAATACACAACGAAACAATGATTTTAAATTGTAAGTCATTCTCAAGGAATATTGTGTTAAAATAAAGAATGTATTTGTTACTTGTGTGGCAGTAGTTTACTTAACCGTTGCAACGTGTGTGTGTGTGTGTGTGTGTGTGTGTGTGTGTGTGTGTGTGTGTGTGTGTGTGTGTGTGTGTGTGTGTGTGTGTGTGTGTGTGTGTGTGTGTGTGTGTGTGTGTGTGTGTGTGTGTGTGTGTGTGTGTGTGTGTGTGTGTGTGTGTGTGTGTGTGTGTGTGTGTGTGTGTGTGTGTGTGTGTGTGTGTGTGTGTGTGTGTGGTAAAAAAAATAACCTTTACTCACCTCTTGTCTTCCTCTGTCTCTCTGCAGTTGTGACGGGAGCCACGGATGGAATCGGGAAATCCTATGCGGAGGAGGTGAGGCTCCTGGACCCTTATTTATTTCATTTCTTTCACGGAAAAGCTGTGACTCATGCACACACACACACACACAGTAACGCACACACACACACACACACACACACACACACACGCACACACCGACCGTGTTCACTCATAGGCCACGGTAGGGGAGAGCTCTTAACAGGCCTATTAGAGTATAAGAGAGTCCTCACTCACACATGTACACACACACTTAAATACAGGCACGTCAACAGGAGCTCATACGGCGGTAACATGCACACGTTGAACGGGGGCTACCCTGCCACGTGTTTGGCCCATACGTGTGTGGGTGTGTTGGCCGTGTAATAGTCATGTCTGGCCTTTGACTCACTGTGTTGGTGCTACAGTGGGGCTAGCCACTTTGTCACGCAATGATAGGCTGGGGCCACCAAGTGTATTATGCTATAGTTATTATGCCGTACTCTAAAGGGCAACATTTAGCAGTTTTGCTCATTGTCTCCAGTCTTATGGAAGCGTGTCTACAACTAGGTTACACACAAGGAAGTGTGTGTTTACAGATGCAGATATGCTATCAACCAATCAGTGTCTGCATCCATTTGAGCTGAAGCATACTTATCAACAGCTGAAAAACACAACTCCTACCGACACTTTAGATAGTTGGTGACTTCGGCAGACAAGAGAGATCAGTTTTTGTATCATTATTTTCATAGAAAATACTATGTTATTTCCGGCTACTTAAATCAACATTTTCTGTCTCCTCAACCCTGTGTGTGACATTGTGACACAATACATATAACTAATAATGTCCACATTTCTGTTTCCTCTCTATAGCTGGCTCGCCGTGGATTTGCTGTGATGCTAATCAGTCGCTCCCAGGACAAGCTGGATGACGTGGCCCAGTCACTCGGTAAGTGTGTGTGTGTGTGTGTCCGTGTCCACAACATCATGGAAAGCTGTTTGGGGTTGAGAGCACAGTGAGTGGGCTGATGAGGATGTGTGTAGGTGCAGGCGGTGAAGTGCAACCTACAGGGTTTCCCTGGCCTCATAACAGGGCATAAGGATTTACAGTATCCTTATAATAGAAGTAGGAAATCATTTTTGTAAACACATACATGTCAGCATAAGTTAATTGAGTTTGTTTTTTAGACAAAGGTTTGGATCTTCTAATTTCCCTTTTCAAAGACACATATGTGTTTCTACAGAATCTTATATTGAGTATTTTCAGATTCATTCTCTAAATCCAACTTTCACACTCTTTGCATCCTGCTAAGTCATGCTGCCTTTATTCTGTTTGAGTGCTGCTGGTGCTTTTATGTCCTCAGCGTTGGTATGAACAAAGACTGATTTTTAGGCAAAAACATATTATATTTCTCCTATACATACAACCATCATAAAGGGCCATCATCTCAAAATGAGTTTTTCTGGAAAAAAATTTAATACGAAAAATAATTGGTTTAATGTGATGTAATGTTTTAATCAAGTGGCAAAGTTTCACGGTGATGATGATGATGATGATGATGATGATATATAGGTTAGTACATGTACCTATTCACCTGCAGTTTCTCGCCTGATTGCAACTTGCGGCCCAACCTGTTCTTGTGAGATATTTTGTCAGAAACAGGCCAGGCTTTCCTCATTGAAGTCCGACAAATGGAAAGAATGTGCTCTTGTGTGAAAGGAAACTTTTTTTTTCTCTCTCTTCTCCTCCTTGCTGGCCTGTCTCCAGATTTGAAGGGAGACTGAAATGGGTGAGTGCCCCCCCTCGCCCCCCCTTGTTCAAATAGTGCCCTCTCCCCTCCTGAGTAGCCTTCTCTCTCTCTCCGTCTGTCTCTGACGTCGACCACAGCGCAGTTTCCCCCCTACGTCGTGCTTCCAGTCCGACCGAGGGGGCTGATGGGTAGTCACGAGCGGGCTGCGACGTGCCAAACACTGGCACTCCTCCCTCACGATTAGTCTTGAGAAAAAATCCACCCTCCTTTTTAGTATGTACTGTAACCGGGTAACCCACCCTGATGCCCCGCCTATAATTTCATTCATTGCCTCAAAATTTGTTTCTATCTTTCTTTCTTTCTTTCTTTCTCTCTCTCTTCTATCATGCAAAGCGTCTTGCTTGAGTCTTGATTGCACCTACACGGCTATGCCCGAATTATTCCTCCAATTCAAAAACCACTGGCTTTTTTTTATATATATATTTTCTTTGCCACAATGCTTAATTTGTTATGTCCCTGTAAGGCACTTTGAATTGCCCTATGTCTGAATTGTGCTATCTAAATACATTTGCCCGTGTTTGAAAATTATTTTTATGTTATTGAAAGGGATTTATAATGATTGTGATAACTATAGATAATCTGAACTCGATATATATATTTCAGGCATATTCTATCCCCTGTGAGATTCTCTCTCAGCCCCCCCCACCCCCCCCCCCCTTATTTTCTTTTGTTTTGATCGTCTCAACTCGTCTCTGAATATACAGCACACTGAAACACTACTGGTCTTAAACCGAGGCACTTCCCAGGTATAGTCCTCTTATAACTCCCTCAGCCACCTATCAGCTAAACGAGTCTTTGGACAATAAATTCTAATTGCAGCAGCACGTCAAACATGACGAGGGAGAAGAAGAACTATAGGCCTGTTTGTTAGTACGCAGTGCCCTCTTCAGTTCAAAGATAATAGTGAACTGGTTGCACACTATTAATTTGACAAAGATCCAGGCTTTTTAAACTAAGGGGGGAATTGCTCTGCTGTCGGTTCAAGTAATACTGATGGGTGATACGTACGTACGTACGTGTGTGTGTGTGTGTCTTGATCGATCACTAGGACGAATGCTCTTTAAACATGCATCCTACTGCGCTTGTGACATTATCACAACAATTAAACTTTAACTTTTATTTCCACATATTTTTGTATATTGCCGTGAATAGACGGGTAATCATTACAGCAACATAATTATACAGTAACTAACGGACACTTTCTATCTTCCCAGAGGCCCAGTACAAAGTGGAAACCAGGACTATCGCAGCCGACTTTGGCAGGAGCGACATCTACTCCAAGATCGAGGAGGGGCTGGCTGGGCTGGAGATAGGTGTTCTTGGTGAGCACATTGTGGACATTCATTCTTCCACTTATGCCCTGAGGTGACTAACTGTCTGCATGTCGAAATACTCGAGGAAAAAAAAATCTGTCTGGGTTTTTGTCTCGTCTGTGAATGCAGCTATTGTACTGTAGCAACCTGTTGTGTTGCATACATAAAGGATTAGAAAGCCCCATTATATCTTTAATGACAGAGCGATGAACTTTAAACACAGAACATGTGAGATTTTCTTGCCATGTGCCTGCGAGCAACATGAGATGCATTGTTCCCAGTAAGAGTTGAGATGCCTAGGACTCAAAATTGGACGAAAAGTCACATTTTTGAAGGGTTTTGTGACGTACGTACATAACATTGCCAGACAGGTTTGCCTTTGTTTCTACTGTTGGCAAACGTACCTCCTAGATTATAGTGTGTTTACTTTACTGTGGAAATGAAAAGGTGGTGTAACAACCTGATTTCTCTCTGAACAGTAGAGTGATTTACTCACTTAATTTAAATGTCTGAATTGACTTCTTTCTAGTTTCCTTGTTGGACAAATTTGATAGTGTACACTTGTTGTTCACTTGCTGGCTGTATTCAATGTATGTGTTCTGGCAATATATGTTATTTTCTTCAACTGTTTGTTGCCTCCTTCACTACAAAGGGTGAATGGTACAATTGCCCATGAAAAGAACATTTTCTTATATTCCACTTTTTGATTTGATTTTTTTTCGTCAGCTGTTCAGCTGGTTTAGAGACTTAACTTTATGCTATTTTGACACTAATCTCAGGACTCTTGTATTAGTTTGAAGTCTTACTAAACTTTGAGCTGTTGTTGTAGTTCTTAGAAGTTTAGACTCAGGGGTTCATGTTATTCTTACATTTTTTAGTTCAACATTTAGGGAACTCTGTCTTTTCTTTTATGATATCAATTGTAATGGTTGTAAGGTGTGGCTGTGTCTACTGTGTAGCAAAATGCCTGTTTCAAGCTTGTCTGCTTTTGCTGCCACCTTGTGGTATACATTTAAAGTGATACTCCAGCACCAGGTTCATTTTGTAGCATGGAAAACTGTAGAATAACAGCCTATTTTTTATTTTTTTCAACAGTTAACAATGTTGGAGTGTCCTACACCTATCCCGAGTACTACCTCAATATTCCTGATCTGGACAACGTGAGTTATCTATTTATTTTTTCCTTATTTGCATACAAAAACTCTCTAATGTTGGTTATTAAGAGAACGGTCTCAAAATAACTGTACCATCTCCTTTTAACCATGTTAATGAAATCACCATTTTTCACATGTAGTCTCAGCACTCAATAGTTAAGTAAGGTTTAGTCTTTACTGCATCTACTATTCCTATTCTTTGATAGGTATGCTGCCTTACTGTATCAACATATCATCTGTATAAATGCTTGTTTAGCTGACTGGTGCGTTCTGTGTTTTCAGTTCATCACTTACATGATCAACGTCAACATGACCTCAGTGTGCCAGGTACGTTTTTTTTTTTTTTTTCTCTCTCTCTCTTGAACAACCCTGCTCACTTTTCCTTTTTTAAGTGAGGAAAATATTCCAAATACTTTCTGCAGCCCAGTGATTTACAATCTTATTTATATCACGCCCCAAGTGTCCCCACTTCTCCCCACACTACTTTGGTTCATCTTTGTCTTTCTCCTCTTCTGCTGTTTCCACCCTGGTACCTGCAGTGTCTCAGTTGTTCCCAAAGCAACGGTGGACTACACCAACGCTGTCTGTACTCGCCACCCACGCAACTCTCTCTCTCTCTCTCTCTCTCTCTCTCTCTCTCTCTCTCTCTCTCCCTCTCTTTCTAGCTCTCTCTCTCTTAGTTATTTTTAAATAAATAAATCCCCCTTTCCTTGTTCCCCAGTCCCCCCTTCCTTTAAAAGTTATGTCATTGTCTTTGCGTGACTGATATTAACTTAGCGCGTTTGTTTGTTGTTGTTTTCAGATGACCCGCCTGGTGCTTCCCAGAATGGCTCAGAGGTAAGTTAAACGATATGCTTCCATGTTTTGCGACATGACTGCAGCCAGATATCAGGGTTGTGAATGAAGGATTGTGACACAGAGCTGCAGCAGGAATATAAAATTAAATTTGAAACAATTTTTTTGGTTTCTAAGAACAGTATTTAGTTGGTCACACTTCCTAAAAGGTGACTCTTTTATTGGATAGTGGGGACAAGAAATCCTCACCGAGCTTTTTCCATCACTGCATCTCTTTTTGCTCTCCTCCTTTGTTCGCAATGCTGACAAGCTTTCAATTCACACAAAGTGCTCTTCCCACCCGATTGGCTGCTGGGTTCCCATGTGACTCCCGCCGGCCAATAGCAGCGCAGGCACATTGGGTGCTGTGTGAGGCTGGAGCGTGGCTCCACTACATCACTGCAGCAACAGGTTGCCATGGCAACACACACGGGCACTACCACACTGTTTTTATGTGTGTGTGTGTGTGTGTGTGTGTGTGTGTGTGTGTGTGTGTGTGTGTGTGTGTATGGGGGGGAACATCACTTTGTGTGTATTTATGAGTATGCTGAATGTGTATAGATAGACACAGGGGTCCCACTGGCATGGAAAATCATTGAAAGTTTGTGAATTTCAAGCAACAAAAAAAAAACTTTCTGAAAATAAATGTAAATGTTTTGACACGATTTTAAAAAGAACAGCAACGCTTCTGTGATATTACATATTGACCAATGCCGAATCATCAAAACCTTACAGTTTTGATACCTCAAATTTCATTAGTTTATTGAAAACTGACTGCTTAAGCCCTAA
The DNA here is from genome assembly GCF_949987685.1 of Ammodytes marinus. Classification (NCBI taxonomy): domain Eukaryota; kingdom Metazoa; phylum Chordata; class Actinopteri; order Uranoscopiformes; family Ammodytidae; genus Ammodytes; species Ammodytes marinus. The sequence goes on from NC_137234.1 coordinate 5,295,044, forward strand.
ATGTTCTCCTATCATAAAGCAAAGTTCTTGTTTTAAGTTTACCTTGTTTTATTATTTTTAATGATCAGGTCCAAAGGCGTTGTCCTGAACATCTCCTCTGCTAGTGGCATGTACCCCCTCCCTCTGCTCACAGTCTACTCTGCCACCAAGGTATGTGCAACATCTGCTTTTAATGTCACTTATAAACAAGCAAGAACTCCCTCTGGAAAAGCAATTACTTCATGCAATTAGTCAATACTATTTTTATATAGCCCCAGTTTGAGATTGTGACAACAGCAACATTTAACAGGTGTATTTCAAATGAAGCATCTTCCATCTCTGTGTGCAGGCCTTTGTGGATTTCTTCTCTCGTGGGCTTCAGGAGGAGTACAAGCGCCAGGGAGTCATTATTCAGGTGAGTTTGGGGCTTAAATCCCTCTACTAACACCCTGCAAAGACATTTAGTTTTTGCCCCAAGTATGTGTCCCAAGCTTTGAGGACACTTTTTGATCATGTTTTGAGATTGAAGTCAGACGGATACCAGGGAGAAGGAACATCTTTATCGTAACACTTTGGCTGTGAAGGCTGGGGTGGATGCTGGAGGCCAAACATAGATTGTGGTTTTAAATATATCAAATGTTAAACAAAAAATGGTTACCGAACATGACCCATTATTTTATTATTTTGCAAGTGTTATAGAAAACCCAATATCTTATTCCCAAAGTAATTGAATACCCTCACAGATGAATTCACATTCATGAATGATGCATCTGATTTGCATTTTTACAGCAGAGCCATTTTTTTTTTAAATATGGTGTTCTTCATGAAGTTTGTGTGTACTGTTTTTAGCGTTCATATGAAGTAGTCGCTCATGTGCCACCTTGTGGTTTAGGTGTGTACAGCGATTTCACCTCGGCAAACTCTAAAATATTTTCACCTGCAACTTTAAAATGCTTCAAATCTTTGCTGCAAACTGGTCTGCTTATTGGGGTTGAGTGCATCGTACTGTGAGTCAAACTAACAGGATCATCTAAATACTATTCATAACTTCTTTTTGTGTGGTACAAAGCTGGAGTTCAACTGTTGAAGTTTGTAATTTCAATTGTAAAAAAATAATAATGATAATAAAAAAAAACACTTTAGGTAGGACAATGAATTTAAATAGTTTAAGACCTGTACAAAGTATTTTCTGATTGATAAGATAGAAAAAAAGCTTTATCCAAAATCTGTGTTAAAACTTTGGTTTCATGAATACATCTAAGTTAAAAATGTCGCCCTATTCACCCTACCTTCCCTCAACACTGTGGTTGTGCCAGTAAAGTCAATTTGATGTTTTTTTTTTTGTAAGCTTATCTCACATGTTTTATCTTGTTCTCCCTACAGAGCGTGCTGCCTTTCTTTGTGGTGACTAAAATGACTCGTATCAAGAAGCCCACCCTGGACAAACCCACCCCAGAGCGCTATGTGGCAGCTGAGCTCGCCACTGTCGGGCTGCAGAGCCAGACCAACGGCTACTTCCCCCATGCTGTCATGGTAAGGACTGGAAAATCTTCTTCTTTTTTTGGGATTCTACTTATTTCTTTACAAACTTCTGTTCAGAAAAGCGTATAGAACAATTGGGCATCAATGTACATTAATAAGGTACTGTAGGCTTGAACCACAGCTTCTTCATTTGAGGGCATTATGAACAACTGGAAACCTCAAAGTGATGAACCTATTCATGACTACCACACAAACTAAATAACTGCTTGTAGTTTAATAATGTCGGACTTGAGACTGAACTAAACTTTATGGCTCGGTGGTTGATTTAATGCCACTTGAAGACTTTTGAAAATAATAAAAATCTAAATTCAGTTGCAACACAGGCATTATACATCAAGGCTCTATTATTCCTTTTTGTGTGGAAACTCAAATGATTCTTGAAATAATGGAATTGGACACATTCTATGGTATGACTTTTCTTCTGTTTAAAGACACTTTTAGTTGCTACACGTTTAATGACTTGACGTCAGTGTAAATGAGGGTCACCCCTCAATGATCTCTTGAGTATAAGTAAAGGTTGGATGAATGAATATATTTGCAAGGAATCTTTAATAGTTCAAAGTTTATTACATTTCCATTATAAGACTCAAGCTTTTTAGCTATGGTTAGTGAATTGTGTTGTTAAAAAGTTTTGCGACGTTTTTCTTCCTCCTAGGGTTGGTTCACCACCAAGCTGGTGCCGATCGACCTGGTCATTTTCTTCGGAGCCCGAATGAACCGTCTGCAGCGTACGGGATACCTGAGAAGGAGAAAGCAGCGGGAGCTGCAGAATGGAAACGGCATAAAACATGGCTAGGAAGGGACGGTTAACAGGTCTACGGGCAACCAGGCAGTTTTGACCCGATGTAGCATTAAGATAAACGAGAGAGAAGATTGTGTTTGTATGTGCGATTGAGACTCCACGGTTGCCTGATATTTCACCTACTGTGCCTTTTACTGAATGTGCACATCTAAGCATGTGTAGGACTCTGTTTAAAACAGCAACTTCTGAACCGATGTGATTGTGTCTGGAGAGAAATAGCCAAAGAAGGCAGCAGCTGAAATTATAATGATGAAATGCAGCTCTTAGCAGAAGCCAATAATATTTTTTGAACACTGTTGTTGGATATATATAATGCAGCAATAAGATGAGCAATGTGTTAACCCTGCTGTTGTAAGCAGTGGAAAATTGCGGTGGTGGGTGTCTGTTTTATATATATTTGTGTAATAATTTATTTTATATTCTCATGAACACACAAAGTCAAACTCTTAGGCTAGTTACCAACCCCTTTCCCAATCATTGAGCCATTTCAGATATGGCAATTTTTGCTTCATATCTAGGTCAGTTTTCTTGCTTTATTGATCTGTTTTCTTCATGCATTGGCATTTTGTGTTTTAGATATAATAGTGCATGTTTAGTTTATTTAAAATGTCTTTGTGGTGGATGGTTGTTGCATCAGTGTATTACTTGTTCCAAAGTATTTCATTGTTGTTAGTCACTGTTGCATTTAAACACAAGTGCCTTTCTACTGATATGAATGTGTGTCTGGAAATGCTGTTCGCTGCTACGGTTTACAAACAGTTATTGCACAAATGATTACCAAATTCTGACTTGGTCTAACCAAAGCCTCAACTATGCTGCCCTGTGAATGATTTTCCTCTGTAAAAGAGTCTTTTAATGCCTGGAAATTAAAAAATTTCATTTCTACATGTAAACATCGCAACTTGTGTTTTATACGGTTTGTTAATAAAAGCTCTGGCAGCACAGTACAAAAATGTCTCATTTTGTTTTTCTCAAAAGCTGCATAAAATTGTCATGCTTTGAAGAAATGTTGCATATTTTAAATTATTTGACTCGCTCTGTGTATTGCAGCATCAGAGCATGGTAAATGCCTTGTATGTGTAAATGTACCTGGCAATGAACTAATAGTAGCCTAGAGAATCAGTGTATGAACCATCACTTAATAGAAATACTGACATAAAGACGGACAAGTAACTTAAAACTATTCAAGGGGATGGACATATACATTTATTTATCTACAATACACTACATTAACCAAAGATTTGAGACGAAGAAAATACGGAACCTTGTATTCTCATCGCTGTTCCGGGTAGGAATTGTTTTTCTGTAACACTCGGCATGGCTGTCAAATCACAGGCGTTGTAGATTCTGCAGAGTTGTCTCTTCTCTGTTGGCTGTAGTTTCGCGTTTTATCTGCATTTTTTGGTAAGTTTACAAAGAGTTGGCTCAACATTACAGGCCGGTATTTGTTTTAAGTGTGTCCTTAAAAAAAAGGGTCTATTTGAGTCACTTTCAGTAGGTCTAGCTAACTTAGCATAGCGAGCTATCTCAAGAGCTCAAGGTTTTGTTTTAGACCAATTAACAGACGAACTTATCCGATTAAATCAATGAGGAAAATGTATTTAAAGGGTTGTTTCAGAAATGCATGTTACGCTAAGCTACGCAATTTCAGGATATACATTAAAAAAAATGCAAGGTACGAGACAGACAACACATTAGTTCAGCTAGCAGGGGTTCTCAAACTTTTGATAGCTGAGTGCCAATTTAGGAACCCAACATTGGACCGGGGGCCGCCGAATGGCCAGCGTCTTTGCATTTTTAAAGTTTACATGTATTGGTCTGCATCCAATAATGTGTAATTAACACATTTTAATTAATAAATGAAGGGCTAGGTTTCATTTCAACATTGGGGGGGGGGGACACATTAAAAGCGGAGGTCTGGGGGTTGTCCCCCAGAAAAATTTGAGGTTCGAACACTTAATTTTGTGCATTTTGGTTAATTTTTATGCAGTAATTTGTGTCTTCTGTATTTATTTATGGTGGACTAGTTAAGGAAAAGACAACTAGCTCCCATTGACACACATCTAATGGAATATAAATCAGTAAGGCACGGAGGCATTCTGTATTGCATTCAAATATTTATTCTACTTTATTGTTCAAAACTTTCTGCACATTGAAAACGTATCACCTTTTGGAGTGTTTTTTTGTATGACTCACTACTCATGATGCAGCAGCAGCAGTGTTAACTATTATGACACTATACATTGGAAATAAACAGGGTGGGCTATCAGCAGTCAACTAGGCAGATAGTTCCATGGCTATCAGCAGCTAGCTAACGTTAGCTTGTTAGCTAAACTTTAGGCAAAAGAGTTAGAAACCAGATAATGTTAGCATCCATCCTTAGACACTTGACCTAATCTAATTCACCTTGAAGGTGAGAAAGTGCATCGTATTGGGCTTGACAAGCTCACTATCTAACAACTTACATTGGGACCACTACACTGCCTGCTGCACTGCGGGAGGCTGACCAGCCGTCTGCAACGAGAGGCAGAGGCCAGCCGAACTTCGCAAGTTTAAGATGGCACGGTCCACTGTAGGGGTGTCATTATTAATAATTGGGGAATGAATATAAACATTTAGGAGGGATATTTAAGCATTTCGACCCCTGTACTGTTTTTACTGTTACGGGGGACGCATCCCCTCCGTCTGTTTCAATTTTTTTTTTTTTTTTTAATAATTCATAATTCAATGCGGGCCGCCAGATATGTTTGGGCCGCACTTTGAGAACCACTGAGCTAGTGTAGTAAATTAAAATACCATGGCTTGGTGTTTTGGGTTTCAAATGTCAGCAACAGTGCAACTTAAATGTCAGTGCTATGGTTTTTGTGCTATAGGTCGAGCCAAAAAGCGTGATTTTGAAGAACAGTTCTCATACAGGTTAGTCTGGCTTGACCACTTCAGCCAGCGTCTATTAAGCGCTGGCGTCGGCAAACAACGCTACGCCTCCATTGGCTGCTTCCCGGGGTTAGCCCCGCCGTAGATGATTGTGATTGGTTTAAAGAAATAAAAACAGGCCAGCCCAGTTTCCCCCCGAATAGACGGCTCTAAACGGAGTGCTTCCAGACCATACTACTTGCTGTAGTTTGGTCTGGCTTTGCGAGACTACATACAGGTTGATGGCAATGATCTGTTTTGCTCACAAACTCTCTCTAACTGTGCAGTAGAAAGATTCTGCGAGTAAAATAAATAATGATATAGAAGCTATATTCAAATGAATATAATATAAAATAGAATAGTATTAGAATGGATAAATATATTTCAAGCAGACAAACTACAAAGCACATGCAGAGTTGCACCGTATATGAAAATAGACCTAAGGAAAGTCACGAAATAGACAGAAGATTCAGAATCCGGTTTATTGCCAGTACAGGTACATTCATCACACATACAAGGAGTTTGCAGTGGTTTGATGGTTCACACAATAAGCACACACATAGAGAACATAACTAAAGGCAGGTGAAAAAAAAATAGTGTAAATAAAAAGTTTGCAATAAAACATATTATAAAGAATTGAGCATTGGTTTCCATGTTGATGAAAGCTTGATTCTTCTGCAGATGTGATGTGATGTCGGATAAACGCCAGCGCGCCAGAGTCCAGGGCTCCTGGGCCAAGCCACTGCCCAAACACTCGGCACCAGCAGGTCAATTAAGTTATTAATGCAAACTGTGGTACTGTCTTGAATCGTTAATGTGTAGCTATTGTGAAATAAAGTGCTGTGTGTACTGTGACATAAGTGCTCTAAAATTCTGTCTACTTTCATTTGCTTTACTGGTACTTTAATGTGCAATATGACTCTTTCTAATGTGTGTCTTCTTATTGTGTGTTTTTATTTACCAGGTGCGGTGCCAAACAACCAACAATCCAAAAGTGTCAACCCAGCTCCTGCTTCTTGGGGATCTGGGACTCAGAAAACTCCCAATACGTTTGAGTTTCACCAGCCCACCAAGGTAGAGAAGAAAAAAACATTAAAAATAATAAGTCACCATTGAAATTTGGGGTTATTTAATTGGTCTTAGTAACCATGAGGTCGCTGGTTCGATCCCCGGCACCGGACAGGAGGGTCTTATTAGTAAAACTAGTGGTGGCTGGTATTACATCTACTGTGCCCACCATCTCTACCATTGTGTCCTTGAGCAAGACACTTAATCCCAAACTGCCCCAGGGGTGATGTACTATGGCTGACCCTGCGCTCTGACCCCCTCTGAAGATTGGTAACTTGAGAGGGGATATGCAAAGAACGGATTTCAATGTACCTTGTATTGACCAATAAAGAAAGTTAACTTAACTTTAACAACATGGTAAACTGTCATAAGGAAATGCTCACTCTTTCTCCGTTTGTCTTTCTTCATGCAGCCAATTAGAGTTGTTCCACCAGAGAAGGTGATAGAGTAAGTTACACATTTCTTTCACCAGATGGATTTCTATCAACGTATTGTTTCATTTTACAGTTAAAACTTTAAATGTGTTTCTGTCTTTGATCTCGTAATGTTTTTTGCTTGTTATATGGTTGTACACTCTGCACATGTTGATTATCATACTGACATACTTCATTTTGTTCTTGACAGACAGGCAGGTGATCATGAGATTAGCCATGGACCATCAGGAGTGTCCAAGTAAGTGAGTGAGTGAGTGAGTGAGTGAGTGAGAGACAGATAGATAGATAGATAGATAGATAGATAGATAGATAGATAGATAGATAGATAGATAGATAGATAGATAGATAGATAGATAGATAGATAGATAGATAGATAGATGATAAATGTCAAATATGTGATTGGCTTTTATGTCCACTAGATGGCAGTCATCCCACAAGCAAAAGTTTATATAACTCTCAGCGGATGTCATTCCTCTTACACCATGTTGCCCACTTCATGTTTTAATAGACACTGAATGTACAATAGTGTGGATGTATATATAGCATACTGCACAACCAGAACATTTCATTTACGTTTTAAGTCATTGAGATGACGTAATGCAAAAAGGTCTAAAACGGTTTGAACTTCTGAACTCCTTCACAAGGTTTTGAAAGTGTAGAGAAAATATTTCAATTGGAGTGGAAGAATGAGTAAAGAAATAAATATCCATCAAAACAAAAAGACCTATAACATAAACTGCTGTCTGCTTCCTTAATCTGAACGTAATAAAGGAAGTAAGGCCTTAACCAGTCTTAACGAACAACAGCTTGAAAAACAAGTAAATTAGCAGAACAACATCCCTAATGTGTGTGTCTGTGTGTTTGTGTCTCTGTCTGTGTCTGTGTTTTGTTGTTCACCCGTCCAGACTGCGGCTGCTGCCTGGGTTTCTTCCCCAAGAAGAGGCGGACTGGATGTTCAGTTCGCTGTTGGCAGAACTTCCCTGGTCCCAGAAGACCAACTACAGACAGGGTGGGTCCCATCATGTGCAGTCTACGGGTCGGTACTACCAGGGGCTCAAGATTACATAGTCTGAAAGGGCTAGTAGCTGTCTGGTTACCCCACACACAGCTGCTTTGCTGTGCAGTGTTGAACTTTTGTGGTTCATATAAAGATAAGGAAGACTGTGCACATATCTGCAAAGGCTGCAAAATCCTCTAAATGACTTATTTGACCAATATAATGACACTGAGACATTTTCAGTGTGCATCTCGATTTGCATAGTGATTGGTAATTGATTGGTACTACACATGCCCTATTTGTTTGCATTCGATGTACACAATGTAAGTATTGGAAACTATACTTATAGTATACACAGCTAATAACGTCCTTAACAAATAGCATGGAACTTATTTCAACGACCTGTAAAACAAGATACCGAAATGTTAACCAGGCTTTACTGGCGTGTCTCTGCGAGCGCGTGTGTAAGTTGTGCAAAGGTTTCATTTCGTGAAAGCAGGTGTTTCGACAACAACACGTTTCCTTATAAAGTAAAGAATAAGTCGCACATTGTGAACCAGACAGACTGTACAGTGTTGAGCCACAGCCAGACACGTTTGCCACAGAATCGGCCTTTCTCTCAGCTGGCCCTCGTCCCTCATGTGTGTGTAACTCTGCGATCGCTCCGTAGCAGACACACACACACACACACACACACACACACACACACACACACACACACACACACACACACACACACACACACACACACACACACACACACACACACACACACACAGCATGGAGAAGACTAGTGAGCAAGATGATTTCTAAACACTTGACAATAGTTGTGTAATGTCAATCAATCACTCATCAGACCTCGTCAACAATGTCCACTTGACATTTGGGTTAAAGGTACAGTACAGTGTCTCAACGGAATTCACGTTTTTCAGGTTTGGTAGAAATGTAATATATAATATTCATAAGTATATAATTAGTGTATAATTTCTTGAAAAAAATTATTCTATTATAATGAGCATTTTATATGAACGTAGGAGCGGGGCGCGTTTCTACAGTAGCAAAGAACGGACAAACTTAAAGACCTTACGCGTTTTTTTATTTATATTGGGTGTGAAATGCACCTGTTTGAAGAGGAAGAAGAAGTTCTATAGAATAAATAACTAAATACATCTTCACCTCATCACTTGATATGGAAAGACTTGAGGCAGTGGTGGATGATGCCATCTTTAGTAACTAGCTTCTTGTCCTTGAAGGCCACCGTAGCTTCTGTACATTTTTCACTACTAGATGACCTTTAATACACACCATTAGAGAGGTAACTAGTAGCAAAATAATGATAACGCTTTACCATTCTCCTCTGCTACTTTATGTTCTGTTATTAATCCTGTCTTGACTCAGTTTTTCCAACCAACTCTGAAATTGGACCCTATGATGAATTAATATATTGTTAATCTTTTCCCTCTGATAGCATCTCTTCATGGAGAGAGAAATAAGGCTTTTTGAAAGTTGCTTAACGACCCACACTTATTTATAACTACAAGCTTCAGAGCTTTGCCTGAATAATTCAGCCCCATAAAAAGCGATGGCTGTCCGGGCAGTTTGTTTGGGTTTCACTGTGTTCTCGTACCAGATCGCCGGCCAAAATACACTAATGACCGAGAATTGGTTCTTGGAAGAGATCGGATTGTTCCAAGTGAAAAAGTGATACACCAAGACCAACTGACGGAGAGGAATCATAAATAGATGTTTACCTTTGCCTCACCATCTGCTAGAAATAGAGTCTGGTGATGATAAGCAGACAATCATTGTACATGTGTGTTGTTAACGTTTAACATTTAAGTGTGTGTGTGTGTGTGTGTGTGTGTGTGTGTGTGTGTGTCTCTGTCTGTGTTGGTGCAGGTGAGGCATACGACGAGCCCAGGCTGACATGCTGGTATGGAGAATTGCCCTACACGTACGCTCGCTCCACCATGGATGCTAACATGCAGGTACTATATGATAAACTTATTAAACCTTCCGTCCACACATATTATCAAAGCATTTACTTTGCATTAGTTTCCATGTTGTGTTTCTTATGGGGAGACACTGCAGGTGAACTGGTTGAATTCTTATACTTATAGATATCATCAGGAAACTTTATCAGTTGATTACTTGCATTAAAATAATAATTTTTAGTATTTAATATTTTCAGATTTTTTTTAATTAATGTTTTGCAATATCGAACTAATTTGCAGCTCTGAACCCAGAACTAAAACATTTTTATTTCATTTTTAAAACATATTAGTTGTCAAAGGTTTTCACAGAACAGATTTCGCGTACAGCCCTTTTTTCAACAATGTTTTTTCCTGCAGTGTGTTTCTTCTATATTTCACATTGGTTTTTTTATGTTGTATCTTTGTTGTTTAGACTTTAGATTGTTTCACTTTGTTGCTTTTTGTGTTGCTGTCTAGTTAAAGGTGCTCCGAGTAACTTTCAGTTTGAGTTCATTCTTGCTCCCCCTTTGGACAAAAGTGTTTTTACTACGCCAACTGTAGTTCCTGGGTGAGCGTACCCATGACAAAGGCATTAAAAAAAACTACATAAAAATAGCAATCTTTGCACTGATGATCTCATTGGCTGTTACATGTCCTTCATGATCATCAAAGGAAAAATTAGACTGTTTTAGAAATATCTAAAAGTTCCTCGTAGCACCTTTTTGTAAAGAAAAAAATGATTCTCTTGAATATCTTCTGAACTCTCTTTCTGTTTCCACCATCGTCCAGTGGCATCCTCTGCTGTTAACCCTCCGTGAGGCGGTGGAGAGAGTGAGCGGCCGCAGCTATAACTCTCTGCTCTGTAACCTTTACCGCGACGGCCATGACAGTATCGGTTGGCATAGCGACGACGAGGCCTCGCTGGGGGACAAGCCCACCATCGCCTCCCTCAGTCTGGGAGACACACGAGTCTTCAACCTCCGCAAGCAGCCGCCACCGGTGAGAAGATGCTAGTTACTTAGCAATGGTGCAGATATACAGTGTGTCCATTCTTACAATACGACTAGACAGCATTACAAAAGGAAGTTGTTTATATACTATTAGGGCCCTTAAAGGTGCAGTCACTAATTCTTGTTGTCAAAATGTATTTTTGTCAAAATCAGTGAATACCTCCTCTTAATCCGCTACCTGTCCGTACTGTGGGTGCGCTGAAAAAAATCAATTGTTAATACACAGCCTAGGCTCTGTAAACTGGCATGTAAACAAAGGGGGCCCACTGTAGCTACTGTAGCAACATGGCTGAGAGTGGTGGAGTGCAGAACAGCAGCGTAGGCGAGGTACTGAAAATACAGGACAAAGACAGAAGGCTTAAGTCGACTAATGTGTTTAGACTGAGCAGAGCATTTAAAGGCCTGTGGTCTGTTATCTCAAGTGTTAAGTTATACACTTCTAGGGAGGCAGACTTCATTAGTCAGGATGGAGACGAGTTGTGTTGGCATTTAGTCATGATTGACGTGCAACATAATGTGCCTTCAAATGAGCTTTTCATGTGTGTTTGGTTATGTGACGGTACAATGTACTATATACTGTATATATATATTGAGTGTGTGTGTGTGTGTGTGTGTGTGTGTGTGTGTGTGTATACATTGTGTTTTACTCTATGTCTATGCGTTAGGAGGAGAATGGTGACTACACTTATGTGGAGCGGATTCGGGTTCCTCTGAGTCACGGGACCCTTCTGCTGATGGCCGGAGCCACACAAGACGACTGGCAGGTTAGTCCCTCCAATCTATTGTAAGGGTGAAGGGTTAGGGCCCACGCAGGCAAAATGGTGACTCATACTAAAATCATCAATCAATGGACACTGGGATCCGGGCAGTGTGGAGAATGTATCGGCATACAGTCAGAATATTGTCATGTCACACATTGGTTTGAATGACATGATGACCAAATGTTTTGTAGGAGAAGGCAAGAAGATATGCTTTAGTATCTTTTGAGATATACTGTTTTTATGACACACGCACACACACACACACACACACACACACACACACACACACACACGCACAAACTATACATCTGTTTCTTTAGTTTATAGTTGTACATTTGCACTTGCAATTTAAAGTAGTTGTACATTCTTGTGTCTGTACTTAAAAAAAAATAATAGAAATAATTTCTGACATTTTTCTTTGTTTTTCTCAATTGCTTTTGCGATGTTATCTCTAAATGAACCCCCCTTGAATTTAATTGAAAGCTAGGCACAGTTTTAGCCTTTTTTATATGTTATATGCTTCTGTCGAGATGTCCTGTGATCTATGCTATATTGTCGCACTGAAACAAGTAGGTCAAACTAACAAGGCATGGGGGGGGGGGGGGGGAGTGATAACTACAGAGACAGTGAAAAGGTTTGAGTTTAAGGTCACAGGTGTTTTATGGCGACGCCTCCCGGAGAATCTCAACAAAAGTTTTAATCTCCCCTTTAAAGATCTTGCCAGAGAAAGAAGATCACACCATCCATTAATTCTCTGTCACCGTAGTTCCAGTCAACCTAATTAAAAAAAAAACAGGCTTAGTTAAGAAAAGGTTTGGGAGCTACATAGTGTTAAAATATTTAACTAAACCCGTCAATTCTGCTTAAGTCCTTCATTTCTTTAAGAAAATTAGATCAAGGGTTATTTCTGCATTGGTTGCAGATACGAAAACCTTTCACCTAATCTTTTGACATGTAGGTGATGGGAGGGTAAGTGTAAGGTTTTTTTTAAACGTTTGCTTAATTTTCCACTTCAAACCCAGACAACACACACACACACACACACACACACACAGAAACACGGGCGCACGCACGCACGCAGGCAGACAGACAGACAGACAGACAGACATGAGTTGAACTCGATTGATACAAAAAAACTTAATATCTGGGTTTTTCCTGAAGACATTTTAGCATTGTTTTTACATAAGTGAAGACTTTTAACTTTTGACCCATATGTCAAATGTTACGAAAACGGTGAATGTCGTCACATTTTGAGGTTGACCTTTGGTATGGAGCGCAGAGGTCCGCGACTAAATACAAACACCCTCGTGTTTAGGAAACTCAGGACTATTGATAGGGTCTTCTTTGCTTGATTCTTCTACTTGTTGGTTTACTCATTTCAGTTTAAATAGTTTTCTTTACTTTTGACCACATACAGTAGACTAGACTATGTTTTTTTTGCATATTTTCTTTGCATTTTTTTTTGCATTTTTATGCTTTATTGGATAGTTTGGAGAGACAGAGATGAAATGGGGCAAAGAGGGGAATTACACAGATTTGAACCCGTGGTCTGCTGCTTTTGAGGACTGAGCCTCTATGTCCGGGCACTTTAACCACTACACCACGAGCATCCCACCCAGACTAGACTAGATGTTTTGTATCAAAATATATATATATATATTATTTTTTAACTTTAATTCAGAAGTTTGTTAAGACAATATCAGATTCACAAGTTTGCTGAAGAGCAACCTGCACCAGTTTCACATACTAATCCTTTGATTTGACCTTGTGTTGCTGTACATTTCCCTTCTGAGGGACAGATAAAGGAATTTCTTATCCCTCCCTCTTATCAGAAATAAAATATCCTGTGCTGATTTGTTGGTATATTGCCGATGCAGAAATATATCTAAACATTTGATGTGTACATGTAAAATATATCTTTTATCTCTCTCTTTGTCTCCACCAGCATACAGTGGCTAAAGAATACCACGACCGCGGTCCACGCATCAACCTGACCTTCAGAACCATGTACGCCGAGCCGGAGGGTTACAGGCCCGGGACCAAGTTAGGGTTCCTACCTAGCAGCCGTAAAGTCCCCTCAGGTACTTAATACTGGGGAAGCTGTAAAAGTGTGCACAAGACTTTATTCTATAATTGTGTGTGTGTGTGTGTGTGTGTGTGTGTGTGTGTGTGTGTGTGTGTGTGTGTGTGTGTGTGTGTGTGTGTGTGTGTGTGTGTGTGTGTGTGTGTGTGTGTGTGTGTGTGTGTGTGTGTGTGTGTGTGTGTGTGTGTGTGTGTACGCACGTGTGTGTGCGCGTCATCGTCCTTATTCAGTGAGCTTTCAAGCTGTTTTGTCTGCTTGAAGTCTTGACGTCTATGCAAACACATCACAGAGTTACAGGCCACAGAATAAGTAAGAGCTTAAGCAGGGAGGGTTTTGCAGTTCACCTGTTGCATAAGTGAACCATAATAACACGGCACAGTCTTGTTTATCAGACATCAGTGTTTCCAGAGGGGCTAGCTAGGCAGTAGATAATGAAGGCTTTCAGGGGTAAAATGTCAACTTTGACTATTTATTTGTTCAGCACAGACCCTGGTTTATGTTAGTTTCAGACAGTAATTTGATAGAAATCTGGGTAGTGCTACTTACCAACCATGCAGTACATTGCTGTGAACGTTTGGTTTGTACTGGAAAGCTCCAAGGTTGGCGCTATCAGACATGGTGTTAACCAATTGAATGTTAATATTATTATATTTGGAAGTCAGTTAGGTTGAAGTTTTTATTTTTTGTTTAAATGTAATGAAAAGTGTCTTTACCAAACAACTGTGTTCTGTGTGCTCACTGTAAAATGCCTGAATGTGAATGCCTGCCTTGTTAGCACTGGGAGAACATTATAACTAAAAAGGTAAGAAACAAGTTAAGTGGCCACTTACGCCTATTACAGCTCCATCAGGAACTGGAATAGGTTCATTGTCCTTTTAGATTGGTCTGACCAGTCCCTCAAAGAGGTAGTTCAAATGTTCTTAAACCCTCTAATATGTCTTGAACCAGAATCGTGAGGACGTGCTTACAACAGTGTTTTCAGAAAGCATTAATGCGTAGTTTAAGTTTTGGGGGAAAATAACCTGCATACCTATTATAATTTACAAGGCGTTTAATTTATTATTATTTAAATTCAATTTTTTGATGGAAGAATTTGCAATTGTTTACACTTCATTTTGTTTTTGATCTGTTATGAAACAAGTGTTGCTGTATTTTCGAAGACTTTATATACATTTAGTTTATATTGTCTGAGGCACGCTATGTCAAATGTATCATTTTTAGGGTGTTCTAGATATTGATTTTGTTAAAACATTACAAGCTACTTTGGGTCATTTTCCTAACATCAAGTTGACGCCTAAAATGGTGTGAATTAATTGAGTGTCTTCAGGGGAATACACACTACTTTAACCCTAGACATGATGGAATATTACAGTATGTTTATTTTGTAACGCTAAAATACAAGGTGTTGTTGATTGCTTTGGTTCTGAAATAAACAATTATTTCTGTAAACCTTTTTGAACTGTGTCCTATTTAAAAAAAAAAACTGTAAGGTAACAGAACATTACCTAACCTTATTTGATACATAAAATTCAGCTTTGCAAAAATCCCCCTTCCTCTCCCCATGTCCACTCTGTCCCTAACTACTTCAAACTGTCTAATAAAGGTTAAAACACTGAAAAATTATCTTAAAAAAAAAACAAGTGCATTATGTTTGCAAAACACGTAAAGGGTGAAAGGTTTTTGCCAGGATCTTGATGAGACTGAAGAGATTACGCAACCATTGTTTGTATTCTACCCAAAAGATGTGATAAGGGTGTTTTAATGGAAAACAGTCCCTGGTCTTGTTTAATTTAAACCAAGTGCTTGCAGTGTTTGGGACAATCATGTTTTTAATCATGCTGGCTTAAATCCAATGCATTTGGGGGCTTGTGGTGTAGTGGTTAGAGATTGTCTCCAAATCTATCAACTCTGTTAAAGGTGCACTGTGTAATATGAGATCATCAAGAAAGTTCTACAAAGTTCTAGAATGCAACACTCCCTGGGCAACCCCACCCCTTTCGAATAATAACAGAAGCTACAGTGGCCTTCAAGGACAAGAACAATTCTAAATTTTAAACAATGCACCTGATGACATTCCAACTATGACACTTTCAAGATGGCGGCACTAGGCCTTGGTCCAAAATATGCAGAAATATGGACATATATGAGACCCTTTCTAAGGGAAAAAATGATAATAAAAAAATTCAGCTATTATGCACTAAATTAAATTTACTTATGGATATTATAATTACTTTCTACAAAATCTGCTAGGAAATAAAACCCAAAATTCTACACACTGCAGGTTTAATCTCTAGCTGACCATTGACAGTACTTATACCTATTTTTTTTTGTGTAAAAGGCAGTGTTACTTGATTTTATCTAAGAACAAAATAATTATTGTTTCAAAGACCATTTTTAGACTTGGCGCAGGATCAGTTGGGAGTTAGTATAATAGAGTGATAGCAGCACATCTACAAAAGTGGATTTAGGTTCAAGTTACTTTTCAAGTTGTACCAAGAGGCCTCAGAGGTGCTATTTTCAAACTAAGCATCACTTGACACTGACAGGTCACTGTAACCACTGCAGCTTTAGCTTAACCTCATTTTCCACGTATCTTTCCATCAGTACAGTTTACGTGACAGCAAAAGCAATGCAATGAGAATCAACCTAACAGCTATTTTCTCTATGGCTCCTTTTATTAGTACAAAGTAATACAGCCAGTAAAACAGTTGACAGAACAGTAGACTCCAGGATGTATTCTTGTGTTTATAGAAAGGGATTTGTGGCCTCATACTGTGTAATATGATTGGAAAGAACTGGAAATGCGCCGGGACAATTTTTTACTGGCTCCTCCGTGTGGGTCCTGCAGAGGCTCAGATCGGGACATTTTGTACCAGAAGAGAACGTCACACCACCGAACGGGAAACCGATCTGGACTTAACATCTGATTTAGTTTTGGTACAGTTCATTATGTTCAAAATATTGGAGGTAGCATGTTTGTGTTTTGGAAATAGCCTGCAGCAAGCCTGCTCCTGCTCACTGATTAAACAGTAGGTTGTTCTGGTAGCTCTTAGGATTTATAATCATAATCATGGTAATCATAGTCAAAATAGAAATAATTTGAATCAAAATGTCTAGCGCACATCAGGAGCTGTCATTGTTACCCAAAGAGAAGGGATTTTACTTTTGTGCAATATAGTGTTATTGCACTGTTCTGTTTATTTTAATTCAAAATATCTTAAATACAAAATGATTGATTGAATCCTATATCTAATATAAAAGGTGCATATCATTATAACCCACAGAGAATTATAGACTCGGCTTTAGGGAAAGTTTTTTAACTAATCTTTTATTTTTGTTGTACGGTCTACAATGTTTTGGTTGAGTCTTTCGGGTCTCATCAAGCAGGCAGCTCTGTAATGTATCTGGCCATCTTAATTCCCGCTACATGTTCAGAATTAGACATTGCTATCCTTTCCCAGCTCTAGTTATGTAGTTGTTGACATTTTCCTTTCTGCCTGGAAAGGATCTTGGCTTGTGACACGATCGCTGCTCTACTAACAAGCTGCCCGGCATTCCCGTGTTAGCCACTGTTTGCTTGGACACCTGTTGTGCTGCTGAGCTGGAAGTCTTTGGGTTTACGGGAGCTGGGGTTTCTGCTTAACTCATTTTAGCTCTGTCTCTAGCTACTGGAGCCACACTATGGATCACGCCCGATTAGGCCTTCAGTCAAGCGTCTGTACATGCTGTTTACAGTGGCCCCCATATTAGCAGACACATGTAAACCACCGCACCATGATTGACTTCAGGGCTTTAGATTTATATAGATAGACTGTGTGTGTGGCATTATGAAGTCCTAATCCACAAGGATATTGCTATTAGTCCAGGGGGGAATATATAACATATTGTGTTCGGACGCAATAGTGTTGCATAATAATAAGTAACAAGCTGACTTGCCAGCTGTTTCAGTATCTCAAGCCTAACTTTGAATATAGAACAACACGTTGCATAACATGTAGATTAATAAGCCTCTGAACTGTTGAAATGGTCCAATATGATCCATATGGCTTTCTGGAGAACGCTTGTTGTCAACAACTTTTGTCAGTGAATATCTCCTCACAATCCGCTATCAGTCCGTGTCCTTTGTCAACAATGGATTTTGACAATTATTCTCCAGAATCGCCAACTCTACTTTTAAATCTTCTCGTAAACAAACTAGTGTCAAGTCAGCTGTACATTTGTAGTTGTTGTCCAGGCTGTTGCTATTGTGCCAAGTCATCACATACAGTTGAGCTTTAATCTCATTTAATTCATAACCAGTTTCAGTGGAAAGGGATGGGAAGATATACTGCAGGGAACAGCATAAAATGTCACCACAGTTCACAACCCGAGATCTGAAGCTTCAATGTGACTGTCCTGTATTTGCTCCATAATCAACAGTCTGTCATAGTTTGTGTCAGCTCGTTGCAGTTGGTGAAGCCACATATTACCGTTCATTACAGTTAAATACAGAAGAATGTTTTCCCCTGAAGTCCATTCTGTGTGTGTGTGTGTGTGTGTGTGTGTGTGTGTGTGTGTGTGTGTGTGTGTGTGTGTGTGTGTGTGTGTGTGTGTGTGTGTGTGTGTGTGTGTGTGTGTGTGTGTGTGTGTGTGTGTGTGTGTGTGTGTGTGTGTGTGTGTGTGTGTGTGTGTGTGTGTGTGTGTGTGTGTGTGTGTGTGTGTGTGTGCGTGTGTGTGTGTGCATGCGTGTGTGCCTGTGTATGCATGCGTGTGTGCCTGTGTGTGAGTGTTTAATATAGTCTTAACTGCAGTCAGAAGTCCCGCTGTGATTTGCTGGGAAGCAGCTCTGGGAACGAGCTGACCGATTCCATTCCCCTCCCCTGGGCTGCGTGGCTTAAGTTCAATGTCCTTTACTGCCCCTCCTCCTCCTCCTCTCTCTCATTCTCTCCATCACCTATTAGCCTATCCATCTTCACCTCTCCATCCCTGTCTTCTTTCACCTTTTTCTTCTCTGTTTTATAGTCATCGTCTTGTTGTTCGGGTCAGGTCGTAATGCGGTTGCCTTTCTCTGGTCTGAGAGAGATAAATTGGTTTGTTTGTCTCTCTCCCTAAATGTATTAACTTGAGATCTGCTGCAGGGCTTAAGATTCACCCAAGTCTTTTCTTTATACTTATACTTTGCTTGTTAGGACGTACAGAGAGTCACTTGAAACACAATATGAGGAGATTGGCCTGACTGTATTATATGAGAACAAGTACATTGTACTCTTGTAACTCTTCCACCATCACAATCCTTTTATATGTATTTTGTACAAGTTGGAAGTAACTTAAGCATGTTTTATTGGATGGCTGCACAAAAATATGATTAACCTTTTTACAACAAGCCTTTGTAATGTGTGTGTGTGTGTGTGTGTGTGTGTGTGTGTGTGTGTGTGTGTGTGTGTGTGTGTGTGTGTGTGTGTGTGTGTGTGTGTGTGTGTGTGTGTGTGTGTGTGTGTGTGTGTGTGTGTGTGTGTGTGTGTGTGTGTGTGTGTGTGTGTGTGTGTGTGTGTGTGTGTGTGTGTGTGTGTGTGTGTGTGTGCAGGTGTGTGTGTGCAGGTGTGTGTGTGTGTGTGCGGGTGCCTGCATTTGAGGGACATATTGTTTTATGTGATGAGAAGGGAGGACAGTATTGTGGAAACGAGGGAGGTAGATGATACTAGCTTTAAGTGATCAAAACAGATAAGCTTTACAATTCTTTCAAAGTAAAATCCAGTGTCCTTGTTTTTGGTTCAAAGAAGTTGCATTTCATGTGCCAATCTTTCATATTTCATGTTTTCATTTGAATGCCTTTGGTTTAATTTTGGAATAGTGGAAAACATGATCTCAGCTGTTCTTAATGTGTCTCTCCCACTGTTTCCCTATAACCGCCCCCCACCCCTCACCTCTCCCCCCCTGCCCGGTGAAGTCACGTCTTTCCTGTGTGTTCTAGCAGCTGGCTGTGGTCTCTTGAGGATATAATAACTGATTATAATGTGCCACTAATGTTCTACACAATCAGATTTCATAAAGGGTGATCATTTGAAATGGTAAAGGGACTCCACTTAAATAGGGCTTTTCCCTGTTTTTTTTTCCAGACCCAAAACGCTACACATTGTTTTGTACACATTCACCCATTAACACACATTCATACACCGATAGCAGCAACTACCACACCTGGGTGCAAGCTAACTATCGGGAGCAATTTATGGTTCAGTGTCACTTTGCCCAGGGACACTTTGACATGTGGCGGGGAGACAGGGGATCGAACCAGCGATTGCAACCCAATGGACGACCGCCCTACCTGCTTCGCCACAGCCGCCCAAGAACCAGTTATGTGAACAGAGTTTCAAAGGCTCATTGGCTGAAGACATAGTGGAAATATATTTTATGAATAATGTTTATCGTAAGAACAGTTTGTTTCGGAAGTGTGGACACAAGGGACGGAACTAACTGGCTTCCCACCTGTGAACAAGACAAATTATTCTTGTATGAATGCCTGGCAAAGAGGGGGGGGGGGGGGGGGGGGGATCCACCTACCGGGAATCAAAGCTGTGGTAGATGGAAATGTAACGAGTGCCCCCCTTGACAGAGTTATTTTGACCTGAATTCTTATGTCTATGGTAGTACCCCATCTGCCTATTCATGTGTTATGAGTGGATTATGTGTGTGTGTGTGTGTACATGTGCCTGTTTGTGTGTGTTTGTGCATGCGTGTGTGCATTACTCCTCATCTGACAGAGCTTTAGTACAGTGTCAAAGTTTTTTGCATTGACTAAAAAGTAGTAAACAAGATCTCAAACAGCCATAGTATTCCCCAAATCAAAATCCCTATGGAAAAACTGCAGAAAAATAATTATTTTCTGTCCATGAGACCCAAAACGTCATTTATCTCTGAAAGCACGTGGCTGTGCAGAGTAAACAGACCAAACGTTGGGACAGATTCCCAGTCTCCAAGTCTCAGTCTATTAATAAGCTTGTTGTCCCCATGGTTTCACAGACTCAAGAGAGGCAGGGCAGGGGGAACCATGCAGGCACCCACCCCCAAAACATGACATGTTTATTGATTTACAACAACATTGACTTCAGCGACTGTGAGTTATGGTAGTGTCTTCCATGTTCTGTTTACTGCACTAAATGTTGCTCTATGTAAATTATTTCAACGGCATGAAATGTGTGGGTAATTTTGTTTGTTTTTTAGCAGGAAAGCTAGCCTACTGCTAACCAAGTGTAGTGAGCTCACAGTAAAATTCACCTTTGACAGGCTACATATGTTAAACTGCTTTTGCTTTTGATGTGACTTTGGACATGTCACACTATTTTATGAAAGTTAATAAGGTGTCATCATCACGTCCAGCTCTTTCTTAATAGGTCCAAGGGCCAGCTCTGGTATTTGCAGTTC
The DNA here is from genome assembly GCF_949987685.1 of Ammodytes marinus. Taxonomy (NCBI): domain Eukaryota; kingdom Metazoa; phylum Chordata; class Actinopteri; order Uranoscopiformes; family Ammodytidae; genus Ammodytes; species Ammodytes marinus. The sequence continues at coordinate 5,316,004 of NC_137234.1, forward strand.
TGGTGCTATACAGTTTCTAATTACAGCATGTAACTTGGAATATACAGGGTTCGGACATGATATGAGAGATGCCGCTCCAGTGTAAAACAACCATCCACCATCTGCTTGTGTGTGTCGGTTGCCACATACAGTCAATAAGCACATATCAAACCTGGCAACCAGATATCAAACCTGGCAACACGACGTATGGGATGATGTGCACAGTCACTTCACTCATCTGCTGTTTACCAAGAACACAAAGTGCCTCTTTGAAAAACTTTGTGTGTGCTACGAACAGAGGACAAACAGTATTCTACCTGAGCTGTTCTGTGCATCTTACCAACCTTTGGTTTCCCCCCCCCCCCCTCCCTCTCTGCGGTTCCCCTGACATTTGGGTTGCCATGGTAACGGGGGCGTCGCATCACAGTGGGCACGAGGAGATTTGCGGGTCCGGGAATGTGGCCTGTGGCGTGTTCCTCACCTCTGGACCACGTGGACCGGGATAATGGATTTTCCTTCCCTCTCTCCCTCCTCTCTCTCTGTCTCCCTCTCTCCTCTCTGTCCTCTCTCTCTCCTCTCTCTCATCTCCATCTCTCTCTCTCCTCTCTGTCCTCTCTCTCTCTCTCTCTCTCTCTCTGTCTCTGTCTGTTCCTCATGTTATTTCACTGTCTTCTTCCACACCCACTCGGTGGAAGTAATTATTTTGGACTTGTTTACCTTTTGTGAAGGCCTAAATATATACATAATATTTTTATTGTATAAATGTGATTTCTGAGTTGAAACACACTGGTCTTCATCAGCACGGTTTCAGTAGAAACTGTACTTTTTGAAAAGCTTGACTATTTTTAATAGTCATGCTTGTGTGTGTGTGCTTGTGTGTGTGTGTGTGTGTAAAAAGGGCACGGACCTGATTGAACAATGTTTGATTTTGATTGCACACAAAGTACAGATGACGGTCGTATTGCCAAAGACCACAACAGTGTCGGCTTGTGAAGGTATTTCGGTGGAGAGGATCATGCTGCGTTTTGGCACCAGGCTTCTTTAGTCCTTGTCCCAACACAGTAAACATCATGTTTAAATAGATTGTGATTGAAAGAGCTGTTGTGTCCATGACCACTTCTATACTAGTCTCCACCTCATGGACTACTGCAGGTCGACTGGCTTCTTATCAAGTGGGGCAAAAACACTGATTTAGCAACATTTCGAAGAAAGAAAAAGTTTTTCACAATATTGTTCTGTTTTTAGGTTTCTCTGTTTGGCTATTTTGGTTTTGTCTTGTCTGTTTTTTTCCTTCTTTCTTACTCTGTCCACTATTGCTATTTCAGACCACGCCATTTGTTCCAAATGCAAGAACCATGTCACAGTGCACACTGCAGAGTGAAATAAACAAAACCAAGAGTCTATGCTAGCGGCAGAGCCGGCCCGAGGCATAAGCGAACTAAGCGGTCGCTTAGGGCCCCCGACCGCCAGGGGGGCCCCCTCCAAAAAAAATGTTTTACAAGGAATACAATGTTTTGGTCTAGATAATTAATAGCCTAAAAATGTAATCAGTTCATCTGTGAGGTAATCCGAAATTATCTGATCATGTCATGTTCACATCCATGCCAGTGTGTATTGAGTTTATTTAAAAACTATTGGAAATGGGGCTGCCCTCAGTTGCCCATGCACTGTGTATAGTCTATAGCCTATTTCAGCCTCGTCTGTGGAAAAAAAGATACAGTAGCTGGACAACAGTTCTTCGGCTTTGTTCCTCTCACTGCATATAAAATGCATTCATTATATTACAGAGAAATATGTCCCGTAAAAGTAAAAGAGCTCCAAGCCCAACCCAGAGGACCCTCCATAATATTTTATTTTATATTAATATTTTTATGGAAAATCCATGTGTCCTTCTTCAATAGCTTCTAATTCATCTGACCCAGTGTCTCCAAATTATTTGTTCACACAAAATTTCTCAGATTTAGCCTCTTAATTTTCCTCTCAAAGTGCACCAGATTCATAGCCTGGAAATCCAGACCCTGATATCTTGAACGATAGAGGGTCTGGCCACGATCAATAGTAATTTCCAACTCAAGGGGCGGCTCCTACTCGTGCATTTCAAATGCCACTGCACGCAGTTGGATAGCACTACAACCAATCAGAGCGATGCACAAGGCGACGTAAGCCCCTTTCGTTTAGCGAACAGCTGTTAAACTGTTAAATGAAACGTTTGCCGTTGTCGGTCGGCAAAATAGAACATTCCACTTACTTGCTAATGAAAGATTTGAGTGCCGTCTTCCAAATCGTTAAGGGCCGAGGCCAAAGCAGTCTCAAACTCACACAACATATCCGCAGCCATATTTGATGTTTACAGCTTCGACGTCGCATGCACACGTCACTGTCGTCATCCGGTTACGTCCTCCCCAGAGCACCATATAAAGGGCTCTGGCGCGCCCATATTAGATAGAACCAATTGAAACCACCAGCCAGATTTCTGGCTTTCTTGATAAAGCTTCAACGGAGCGTGTCCAGACCAACACGCGCAGCAAATTTAATTTGCCAGCGCCTAGTGGCAGGTCTGGGAATGCCAGGCTACCAGATTCATGCATTTCACTTTAAAAAGGTTAAAAAAATCTCCCGGGGGGGCATACCCCCGGACACCCCTAGGAGGGTCGGGATCTCGGCTGTCTAATATTTTCGCACAGCTGCACAGTGTAGGCACTAGCGGAAAACACTGGGTGTGTGAATGATATTTAACAAAGATCTATAGTTTCAGCAGCGCTAACATTGGAAAGGGGCCCCCTAATCATATTTTGCTTAGGGCCCCATGAAGGCTTGGGCCGGCTCTGGCTAGCGGCATAGACTCTTAGATGCTTTGTTTAAAGCATTTAAACTATGAATGAAGCGTCTCTTAATCAGACATTTTTATATGTTGAAAAAATTAATTTCTTTACTTTTTGAGGCTACCTTTTACGCGTGGTCTGCCTTAGCGTATATTTGGTTGGGTGTATACTATCAGTGACACCTGACTGAGTCAGCTTAACATGCAGTGAGTTAATGCACACAATGTTATTGAAGTTCTATATTGAGGCAATCTATATTGCCAAATCCTTATCATGACTTACATCTCTACATGCCAATTATACTCTCAGCCCCCAAACTAATCCCTTATAGTCAGTACTGTAACTCTACCTGCTGCCTCACACCCAATAGGCCTACACTCATTCATACTGGAGGACATACACTTACTAGCAAACACACAGAGACAAACACACACACGCACACACACACACGCACACACACACACACACACACACACACACACACACACACACACGCACACACGGTTACATAACGTTGAGTGAAAGTCGAGCCCTCTTGTTAATTACAATGACTTCATCGGAATCCTTTTCAGCTGTTGCCCTTGTTGAATTCAATATGTATTTACATATTAAACATTGTTTGGAATCTGCACCTTTAAAATGCATCAATATAAGTGAGGCACATTTTGTTAACATCAGTATACAGTATCATCAAATAAATAATGACACATTTGCAAATAAGAAGTGCATGAATTTTTATCGCTCATTTTGCTAGCACGTTTTAAAGGGCTCAATTTATATCAATGAACACTTGTGATCCTCAAAATTCTGCTAAGTTCAACTGGTTTGTTTCTGTACCTGTCAGGGTGGATAGTTGTTTTATCAGTGTTGAGACCGAACTATTAAGTAAATGTGTAGAAAAGCTGCAGAGTCGGGCACTAATTTGTTATGCGATTGCGTACAAAGTACCTCGTAGCACCTTTAATATTTGTTATTATAAATAAAAATACACAGTGGAGATGGAATAAAAACATTATAAAACATTTTTTGGTGACCTAGTTAAAAGCTATCTACTGTACATATAGTCTGTGACAAACTATTTTAAGTAGGTGTATTTGATGATTAGGGAGGGGGGGGTGTTTAGGATGGGACATGGATGGTGTAAGTGATCAAGGAGAGGATTTTCGGGGATTATTTCTCAGCTGCCTTTCCCCATGCTGTACTTTCTGCTGGAAGTATTCTCTATGAAATGCCATCAGCTGTCGAATACAGGATACTATAGAAGGAGCAATACAGCACCCAGCATGATCTGTGAAGTAGTGGTATGTCATTTTTCTGAAAGAGGATAAGCTAAAGCCATGTATGATAAAGGTATGATATTATCATGGTTTTAGTTCATAGTAAGATTAAACTGATGGGCATACTCAATACAACTAGAATCAATAAACCATGATTAACTGAAGAATAATTCTTCTTTTGAGCATTTTAGTTTAATTATACCATCTCCCCATGTGACGTTTGTACATAGGCAAGACGTAAGGCATTAGTGATGCAATGATCAACTCCAAACCTCAGTGTTATTTGCATTCAACAAGTATTTTATATTATGAATGAACATCTGTGCTAAAACACTGGATTTAAGTTTTAAATTTTTTTTATTATTATTTATTTTTTGGCTATCAATGAATTTACGTCTTAGATGTGAGATATAAATATTTCTGACTTTGTTGACTTTTATGTTGCTATCAAAAGAGACCAGGATATTCAACTGAATTTCCAATATTTTTTGCAAATACAAACTTATACAAACTAAGTAATTTATTTTACTTTCTAATTTTGGTTCTACTTTTACACCTTCATTTGAAACTTCTAATAAACCCGATTGAGAGGCAACTGCAGTGCAAATGTTATTCTGGGGATTGTTTTTTTCCAAACAATGTCCTTGTCCGACCCATGCAGCTTTAGCAGGATCTTTTAGGAAAAACAAGGCATCCCCTTAGGACGCACACAACTCTTGGCCTACTAAGTTCTATTAAGACACCCTCAGGCCACGCGCACACACACACACACACACACACACACACCCTTATACACGTATGGTTAAAATATGAATTGCAAATGTCTGCCGGCATGATCGTGGGTGACCTTAGATCTACTAAAAATAGAACAAGAGGGTATACAGGTTCACATCCATGACTTACAACCCAGCCCTGCTGAATGTGTGTGTGTGTGTGTGTGTGTGTGTGTGTGTGTGTGTGTGTGTGTGTGTGTGTGTGTGTGTGTGTGTGTGTGTGTGTGTGTGTGTGTGTGTGTGTGTGTGTGTGTGTGTGTGTGTGTGTGTGTGTGTGTGTGTGTGTGTGTGTGTGTGTGTGTGTGTGTGTGTGTGTGTGTGTGTGTGTGTGTGTGTGCGTGCGTGCGCGTGCGTGCGTGCGTGCGTGCGTGTGGGCGTGCGTGCGTGCGTGCGTGCGTGTGTGTGTGTGTGCGCATTTGTGTGCGTGTGCGTGCATCTGCGTGTGTCTCTATCCTTACTGAGGTTTCACCTGAGGAATGCATGACGAAACGTGTGACCCCTTTAAGACCATAACGTCAATCCTAAAAACTCTGCAGCTACGTATCAGGAAAGCCCGTGATGAAGACTATTGGAATGCAAAAATGTTGTCGCCTTGCTGCTACTGGCTGTGCGTTGTGTGATGCACATGCCAACGTTAGTGCTACTGAAAGTTAATATTGGTAACGATGGATGACACTCGGGTTGTCCCCCTGAGTTGTGTTCGTGTTGACTGGTCCACCGTGACATTGACTGCTGTAATGGCTTATAAAACCATTTGTAGGCATGTGTCAGTTTCACCTTGCTTTCATGCATTTGAAAAGTTCCTTGTATAGCGCTAAAAACAGTAGGCCTACCTATAAGGAGAAAATCACAGGAAGTTAGGAAAATGAAGGACTAGATTTTTGATTCATATGTAATGTAGCTTCAAGTTTTCAGTTCTAGTTCTAGTAGTAAAAGTAAAAGTTGTGCAAACTTACATTTTTTTGTTCAAAAAGTTTTGACTGACTTTGGTTTGTTGTCTGTATGACAGAGAGTTAGTTGGCACAACTGTGTCGTATTAGGTATGGGTGAGACTATGACGGAGGATTCGAGTAATAGATCTATGAGTCTGAGGCCTTAGCAGACACTGAAACACTACACGCAGATTCAGAATTCAGAATTTTACAACTCTGGACAGGGCAAGGCAAGTTTATTTATATAGCACGACTTAGGCACAAGGCAATTCAAAGTGCTTTACAGGGCATAAAATACATCAAGCTTAAACATTAGAAATTGCATTTTAAGAGATAATAAAAAGGCAGTATGAATTGTGAGTGTATGCTTCAACACTTTACTTTGTAAAATACATTGTAGGTTTACAACATCCTAAATGTATCTCTCTGTGATAGTAAATACTGTAGATGGTACAATGATTAAACAGTTATCACACAAATCTATAATTTTTTTCCCTCAACCCTGCTTCATATGCTGGCTCATGTAACAATATTTTCACAGCTCATTTGCCAGGCTTGTTTGTATTACACTGGCAATGAACTACGCTGACCCACCCAGCATGTGCGTCAGACAGTCCTTGATTTATGCGAAACCCATACAGTGGTTGTGACCGGCAACAGACGTCTCTTTTGTAGAAGGACTGAGCGTACACTACATTTAGGAATGATACAGTAATCAACACATCTTTTTTTGAGTTGGCATTTTTTTTTTTTAATGTTTCTTATTTTATATCGTGTTTCCCTCACAATATGGTAGGAATATGTTTTGACCAAATAGTTGCTTATTTTCATGGAAGCACTACAGATTTCTAAAAAGTAATATATTATATTTGAAAAGTGCTTTTAAAAAAAAAATAGAAGTCTGTCTTGAGTATATTGAAATATAGGAAGTGGTTTGTAAAATTGAGAAAATGTTACTCTATACAAATGCATGTTGCCCTAATCAGAAAACATCTGACCTGATTCACATGTAAGGGGAGAAATCTGCATTGGAAAGCTGTCGGCTGCAGTGTGAATGTAACGCAGCCAAACTACACCGGCGCTGACATGTCGTCATCAGCGGTGACACTGATAAATTTAGTCATTGCAATCACGGCTTAGGTGACGTGACTTGTTGACTGGGATAGCGGATGAGACTTTGGCATTTGTGTATCTATTTCATCGACTACGACGACTGCATATAAGGGCAGAGCATCCTGTATGACCGTCTATGAGCAATTCATCTGTGAACCTGTTGGCCTATTTGCATACATTTAAAAAGCTAATTTGCATTTTTTGATTACCTTAGAATGAGTCCTTTATACCTACATAGAAGCAGAGCGCTGCCATGTTTCTACAGTATCACAGAACGGACAAACTTAACTGCCTTACCAGTTTTTATATATTGGGTATCTGCCAGAAATGCACCTGTTAATAAATCATTTACTAAATACATCTTCACCTCATCACTTGATATTGTTTTAAAGATTTGAGGCAGTGGTGGATGATGCCATCTTTAGTAACTAGCTTCTTGTCCTTGAAGGCCACCTTAGCCTCTGTAAATTCTTTGAAAGGTTTTGCAAGGGAGCATTGCAATCTAGAATCTCACCACTAGATGCTGCTTAATACTCCAATATTACTCAGTGTACCTTTTAAAGTAAACAATGTAGATCAGGTATTTTGTGGTTGTCCATTAATATGACGAACGCAAAATGCCTCAAGAAAGATTTTTCGAAAGAAAATCCTTTTTGTATTTAGTGCTGTAAAAAAAAAATTTTTAGATTTTTTGCTACATCTGACCAAATAGCTCACAGCTGATAAAGTCTTGGTGATAGAATTTGCTCACACTAATTATTCTATTTAATGTGGTATGCATGAATTGATGTTACCTGCCACATTATAGGCACCTGAACTTTTTGTTGCCAGTTCTCTGCTTCAGTTTCTTCCCACAGTCCAAAGACATCTACTTGATACTTGTGTGTTTCCATATACTTATATCACCAGAGCCGGCCCGAGGCATAAGCGAACTAAGCGGCCGCTTAGGGCCCCCGACTGCCTGGGGGGCCCCCTACAAAAAAATAATAATAATTAAAATATATATTTTTTTTTATTTATTTATTTTTTAGTTTGTGTGTTTGATATTAACATCATATTATGCAAATGTGAGTTATCATACAAAAAAAGGAATAAAATGTTTTGGTATAGATAATTAATAGCCTAAAAATGTAATCAGTTCATCTGGGAGGAAATCCGAAATTATCTGATCATGTCACATTCACATCCATGCACAGTGTGTATTGAGTTTATTTAAAAACAATTGGAAATGGGGCTGCCCTCAGTTGCCCATGCACTGTGTATAGTCTATAGCCTATTTCAGCCTTGTCTGTGGAAAAAAAGATACAGTAGCTGGACAACAGAGTTCTTCTGCTTAGTTCCTCACACTGCATTTAAATGCATTCACTATATTACAGAGAAATATGTCCCGTAAAAGAAAAAGAGCTCCAAGCCCAACCCAGAGGACCCTCCATAATATTTTATTTTATATTAATATTTTTATGGAAAATCCACGTGTCCTTCTTCAATAGCTTCTAATTCATCTGACCCAGTGTCTCCAAATTATTTGTTCACACAAAATTTCTCAGATTTAGCCTCTTAATTTTCCTCTCAAAGTGCACCAGATTCATGCATTTCACTTTAAAAAGGTTAAAAAAATCTCCCGGGGGGGCATACACCTGGACCCCCCTAGGAGGGTCTGAATCTCGGCTGTCTAATATTTTCGCACAGCCGCACAGTGGAGGCACTAGTGGAGAACACTGGGTGTGTGAATGATATTTAACAAAGATCTATAGAGGGGCCCCCTAATCATATTTCGCTTAGGGCCCCCTGAAGGCTTGGGCCGGCTCTGTATGTCACGTAGCCTATTGTTGGTCTATGTATACGATATACACATGTGTGGCTGCCGCAAGGTAACACATGAGGTGCTTGTACCAACACGGGGGCTGTTGTAGCCTTTTGACATTGTTTATGTCTTCTTCAGGCATGTTTACATATATACAGTATGGTCATAACATAAGCAGAGCTGCATGCCATGTCTCCCTCCAGACACTCATTAGATTGGGTTCAGGATGACAGGGACATGAGGCCCCTCTTTAACCACTGTTTCCATCTGAGTTAGTTGACAGAGTGAGTGCGCCTCTTTAAGTGCATGCAACAGAAAATCCTCTGTTTTCTGTGGGCTTGATAGTACGTACATCTGCAAGCCTCGACCATCGTTCCTTTGGCAAGTCACAACCCTGTATGATCCTGTTAAGCAATAGGCTGCTGGTTAATATAAAAAAAATACTGTTAGTGTTTGTTGCCATGTTAGTAATGTGTCCAAATACAAATGGCGAACAATGGATATATACAGTTAGTTCTCAACTGAATGGTAACTACATGCATACTGCTTTCTTCTTTGGTTTTTTTTAGGCTCCAGAGTAACTTGTGGCAATACATACATGGGACAATAAAGTGAACATCTTCCAAGATAATGCTAAGCCATAGAATGCAACATTGACGCCACAATTGCCATATAGTTGAATCAACTCCTTTGGTATTGTCCAATATCATAAACACTACATATAGTTATTTCTTACAGAGCTCTGACTAACCCCTGTCTAACCCAAGGATCTTGTCCTCTGATTGTGTCACTCCATTCTACATATCAATTTTTGTCTACACCATTTCTCTCTCTTTTTCTCTCTCTCTCTCTCTCTCTCAAACACACACACACACACACACACACACACACAGATAGATTCTTTCCTCATGTGTTTATTTTTGTAAGGTGACTTACTGCTCGGAAAGCCGGAACCATGAGCGCGAGGGAAGGTGGGCAGTGGGAGGGACCTGGAAAACACATGGTGTGTGTGTGTGTGTGTGTAGAGAGAGAGAGAGGGACAGAGTGGGTTGTCTAGTCCGCTGCTATAAAAGACAGAGCTGGAGCTGCTGGTGGCATTAGATACTGAGCAGACTCAGAGATACACACACAACAAACCAGAGACAGCCAGAGAGAAAAGAGACATTCGGCAACAGCAGATTGGACACTGAAGTACCCACCGAGAGTGAATAGCAGAGCAGCTTCTGAGCTTCAAGTGTTTCTTTAAGACCGGTCTTTAGAACACATCATTGTGCCTGGACTTGTGGGAGATTTGAGGAGTGTTTATTCGCTTGACTTGACGTTGGACAAACTCTTACATTGTTGCTCCTGATACAAAGACCTGAACTTTCAAACCGGACAAGACACCAGAAAGAAAGAAAAAACAGCTGTCTTCTTCCAGCTGTGTTTCATTTGATCCGGTCACTAAAAGTAAACATTGTTTGTACCTATATTTTTCCGGCTTCTGTTTTTCCCCACCAATGGCTGCCGTGCGTCAGATGGTCATGGAGTCTCCTGCGGGCTTCCACGTGCTTCCAGCCCACCTCATGTCCTCTATGGCTATGGAGGAGTTCCCCCAGCAGCTGCCCGTTCCCAAGTGCCCGGCGCGGGGCAAGAGTCGCGCCCGCCGCTCCCGCGAGGCTCGCTTCAAGACCCAGCCCGTCACCTTCGCTGAGATCGCAGAGGTGGAGGAAGAGGGCTCGTCCCCCCTGGAAGAGGAGAGGGCAAGGCGCTCCTTCCTGCAGTCACTGGAGAACCTTCGCCGGAGCACGCAGACCCTCCACTGTCTGCCCAGCGCCAACCCCAGCTGCACCTCCACATCCACACAGACCAGCATGGACTCCAGTGACTCCGATTCCACTCAGTAGAAAAGGGAGCTGGGACTTGTATAGGCATGGGCCGGTTATGATATTCTGACGGTATATGATAATAACCTTAAGCCAAAATTACAACGGTTTTGACAGTATCACGGTGTTGCGATTACAGCTCTCCAATGTTTTATTTTTTGGAATGTCTGGGTAAAAAAACAAGTTATACCTTAGAATGGTATAGCTGTTTTGCAGCCTTGACTTTTTCAAACCGTGGTATACCTTGAAACCATCCCATGCCTAGCCGCCCGGGACACGCACCAACGTTCCTCAAAGTTCGCCTTGACGCCACTTCAAACGGAGGCCTGAACTGAACTGAACCAAACTGGCCTGTCATGCCAGCCTGCCTGTATGTGTATAAGCTGCTGTTACCATACAAAAAGTCTGCTTTTAATATATATATACTAACATATCAATATTTTGGTATACAGCTCAAAGATGCTCTTGATGCATATCTGTAAAGATTACTATCAGTGCTGTAGGCTGCTGATATACTGCTGTATAGATATGAGTGTAAACAGTAGCAGATGACGCAGTGTTGAACACACCACGCTTCAAATGTATTCCTTTTCTACTGTAGCTACTGTCTGTGAGGAAGACTCCAATGATGGGTGTTGCTTGATATTTTTCCACTTTAAAAAGTTGTATAGGTATTTTTGTTTCAATTCCAGATTTTTCTACTTGACCAGTCACCATTAAATAGACTGTTGAAAAATGTTAGTATTGCGACTTACCAGATTGTACATATTTTCATTAAGCAAATGTATACGGAGCATCAAAAGTGACCTGGCCTGCGCTGAAGAAGTAGAGTACCATTACAAAGCTTCAAAGTGAATTCAATCTCTGCTCTCGCTTCGATTCTTGAGCAGAAAAAAAAATGCCTTTCTACCTGTTTTTATTTATTCTATCGCTCTGTCCATAACCAAGTGGAGTTGTAGATGTATCGCTCTTTCTGACTTCTAAAGTCGCCTTGACTTTGAAAGAAAATCATAACCTTTATATACTGTATATTTATACATATATGTTACAATGTTTGTTATATGTACTTTAATAAATATTTTCAAGTATTTTGATTCAGTTTCCATATTTAATTTATTTTTAAATTTCCATTTTAAAAAAGGGACATTTTTGAAGAAAAAAACTATTAGTTAATTATTATTATCCGTCAGTCTGCCCCAGGGCAGCTGTGGCTACTCTCGTAGTTTACCACCACCAGTATGACTGTGTGTGAACGAATTGAACCAGGAACCCTGTAAAGTGTCTTTGAGTGCCTTGGCAATAAAGCGCTATATAAAACCTATCAATTATTATTATTATTACAGTTTTTTTTATTGCTAAACCACAGTGGGCACAACTGGAGCGACATGTGCAAAACTCTAACAACAGTATGCAGAGCAGCGGTTCATTCGGACCAAACTCTAGCTCGTTTTAGCTCGTTTTTCATTGCTTAAACACAATTTTCAAAACTCTACACACCTATCTCATGGCTTAACCACAGCCTGCACAACACTGTGGATTTCCAGCCCTTTTTTTCAAACGCTAACACACTACTGCCACAACTGTAAACCGCACATTCAAAACAGAATTAATGCCTTTCAAACACTGCGGATTGCAATTTCAACTGAAACATTACTGTAAGATGTCTTGTTTTAGACTTGTTAGTGAACATATACAGTATAAAGGGAAAGCTCAAAAATATATATTTTTTTGGAAATGGACCAATGAAGACTGTTGTTGGAGGGAGAAGAGTGGCAGTGAGAGTGTGGATGTGTGGAGGAAGACATAGAGCTGTAATGTCTGATGAAATACAGTAAGGGCTACACTGATAGACCCTGTTGTGAATCATGGTCTCTCATTGAGAGAGGCAGGGTTGAGAGTGCAACCCAATCTGCAAAAATCTAAAGTTGCATCTGTAATACGAATTTTCCAGCAAACAAACAGCTTAGAGTTGCATCCTTACAGTAAATGACAACATTACAGGGTATATTTCTGTATTACAATTATAGAATATTTACACAGATAAATACTACATTTGGAAATGTTTTCAATAAAATATACAACATGTGTATCTATTGAAGCAAACTTCTGATTTTCATTTATTTTTGTTTTCCTAAAAAAACTGGTATGTTATAAAATAAACAATTTCATGTGAAAGAATTTCACCCTTTCATCAAAGAAAATATTACGTAATTTGTGTGAAATAACTCAAATTATTAAAAAAAAAAATTTGTAATTTATGTATTGGGGTCTGATGCTAGTGTTTGTACTCTGAGCATATTCTGAGTGACAGGGTGTGTGTTATCTCAGTGAGGACAATTCATAGTGTTTGCTGCACTGAGCCTATTTTGTTGAAGTGAACTGTTCAGCTTCAGTGACTGTTGGTAGTGCAGACTGTAGTTAGAGTTTTGCACATTGAGCTACAGTTGTGCCCACTGTGGGTTAGCGATCGAAAAAAACTGTATTATTAGTGAGTTATCCTGACACTGAAATCCAATCTGATTCACACTCACAGAGACACAGACAGAAACAAATACAAATTAACAACGAAAAGCCCTGTAAAGTTATATGACAATGAACTGTATCTATACAACAAAAAGTGTATACACATTCACATTAGGACCCCTCAGAAACTTAGCAATAGGCATTACCATTACAGGAGGATGTTACAAGACAGTGTGATGTGATGTTGTTGCCTTCACTGGCTGTCCATCTTCAGTGTTATTGTTAACATGAATTGACGTCAGAACCCAAAGTAAACACTTTTTCACAGTTCTTGACATGCGTCCCCTTCATGCTTCCTCAGCTGGTGACGCACTTTCAGTAATGTCGGGTTTTGATCAATGAATTCGGGCCACGGCGACCTGAAAGGAGTGCTATCTGGAGCCTCACAAAGAGCCACTGCAGCCATGCCTACTATTGCTAATCACCCCTACTCTCCTATTCGCCTCGGTGACAAGTTAAACATGATGCATGACTTCCATGACTGGAGACGATGCTTTAGTTGAGAAGCCTGCTTGTGTTGCATACAGTACATGTGCTTTGACTAAGAATAAAGTCCAATTAAAGGTCAGCTATTATGCAATATTAACTTTTTAATTTTTTAAAACATTAATATAAGTTCCCGGTGTGACTAGAGACTCCCAATGTATGACAAAAAGCACCCTGTCAAATCTGCCCTGCCATTAACAACAGCCACTTCCTGTCTGACAACCATAGCTCACAACCAATAGAGAGAATGGACAAAGGCCAGCTGTTGGCACATTTAAGTTCTCCAGACCTCGCTCTTCATCTCTCTCTCTCTCTCTCACACACACACACACACACACACACACACACACACACACACACACACACACACACACACACACACACACACACACACACACACACACACACACACACACACACACACATTAGTCATTGTTTGTCAAGTGCTTGTAGAACTGTCTTTAACCACATCAAACCATGGCAGAATTACCGCCTGTGTGATTATGTCCAACAACGCAACTCTGGAAGCATTTGCGTCACTGAGATTTTGTGTCGAACGTATTTAAGTGTGTGTACGTATACAAACACATTTTGTCGTCATGCGCTGGGGTGACATATTGATCCAGTTCATGCCTCCATCATGTTACGCATACTTCCTCCTGCAGTGTATAGTTTGTGAGGATATTTCATTAATTAGTTGCATGATGGTTTGGGAATGAGGAATTCTGAGTAATAACAACAACACTGTTAATGCATCTACATGAGGTAAAGCCTTCGGTGAGCGTTCATGGATTTTATACCTTCTGCTGTACATCCAGGTTTTTTTCTCAGCAGAAGAATCAACAACAGAAACATTTTGTGGGCGCTTCTTGGGATTTGTACGAGTGTCAGGGGGTGACACCAGTTTGTAAACGCTGACAAACTGAGAAATACAGACATAGTTTTGTGGAGCTGATAAGCTTAAACGAAACTTTGTGTCAACTCGTTTGGCAATGGCTTGAATGTAACCGACATTCATGTATTTAAAAGTTACGCATTATAACTTTACTTTCAGAAAGGGCTAATGCGACCGACCTGTGATAGCATGCTGGTCACTGACAAAATAGCATAAAATAGCAATTATCGGTTTCATAGAACCTGTAGCAAACGGAACAAACTGTACAACAAGTACAGGCTAACAATAAGTTACATAACGTCCTATTATCAAAGTGGCCGAGGCTATGCTGAAGCTGAAAGCATGTGATCTTGTTAAAGTGCCCATGTTTTCTTCTTTACTGTCGGTGGGATGCCAAGATGCTTGAAAGGCGACATCACCGCTCTAAGTGCACCAGTGTAATGATAAGTGCTAGCTAAGCCAGACAGGATGCGACAGAGCCCACAGCAAACAGACACAAATACACTATGCTTCCACCAAACAGGATTTCTGATGCTTTGTATCATCCAAATACAAGTGCACATGTCTTGTATTATCTCGTGCATGGCCTCAACAGAAGAATTCAGTCTTTTGAGGCACATTAATTACATAAAGACCAGTAGGACACCGCGCTACAAGAATGAACAATATTAATATTTTACCAAACTTCTTTTTCTATTTGGCGTTACTCACCTGATATTGAACATCAGCGTTCAAACAAAAGTGAATACATACTGTACTGTACCGTTTACTGCTTAGGATTAGAACATGTCTGTTTTTCCCTTTAGAAATATACATATGGTTACCTTGAGGTCCAATAATTAGACCTATAGCCGGTACATTAGGATAGATGGTAGCTTCTTTAACAGAATGGATAAGCAGTAAACAAAGTAAGGCAGTTAAACTGTTTGACATATGATGTGAAAGAGGAACTTACAGCTTTGTGACATAACAACAGTGATTATAGATTATATAGACACTATGATCGCTCACCGAGATGAATTACCACCCCACACTTAGTTCAAGGTTAAATCAATGCGTGTGTCTTTGTGAGCGTGTGAAAGCTGACGTACGTAAACATCATGTCACCGTAGAATAAAACAAACACGTTGGTTTGTTTTTAAGTGAAAAGGATATCCTGTTCTTGCAAAAAGTCCATTTATTATACACCAGACCTGTCATATGAACAAAAAAGAAACTTGCTAATTTTATTTTGTTATGATAGTTATGGTTATCTAGTTTGCTCCCATCGTTGTACTGTATGTCTGCCCGTTCAGAACTTCACTATTCAAGCTTTCCCCGAAGTAAATATATATCATTTAAAGGGTTAAGAGAATATAATACCACCTCATGTATACTCTTTTTGATTTTAAACTCAACAGATTTTGATTGTATTGGCCATCTTTTCCTCATTAAGCACACCAGTTATGGTTTATTTTGGAAAGCAGTCCAAGTGCTGCGTCACCAGGAGAAAATGTCCCAAAAGCTTTAGCCAGTTCTTGTTTGTAATACAAACACAACACAGAGAACAGACGATATTGTTTAGGGTCAGTGGAAACAGAAAAGGTTCATGATGGCACTGAACGAGGACATTCATCTACATCTTGTCACGGCAATTGTAACAATGTGTAGCCATACAAGTCAGCATGATTCATAACTGGTACAATATTTGAGAGTCTTTGCCAAGTTGAAAGCATCCACCCACAGCCTGGAGAACCTTATGTCCAGGGCCGCCTTTATGCACGGGCTTACCTGGGCTGAAGCCCCAGGGCCTACGAAGATTTTTTTTTTTTTTTTTTACTGTCTCAATATAGGCCCCTGATCTAAAAAGGCCCCGAACATTGTCATTTAAAACAATAAATTATTGACTGGCTAGGAAATTGGATATTTATTTTTAAGGTATTTGTTAAACTGAAGTATAGTATTGGACTTGTTGAAATAAGGATTTATGAGGGATACCAAATTGCTTGCCATTCCATCAGATAGTGCAGACATTTTACCCTGCATGGGCCACACTATTGTAGAATGTATAACCATAACAAATGAAAAGGGCAGAATGTCTTGTTTGGTTTACTCCTCAAGCAATATTCACTCTGATCATCTTTTGTGCACGTACACTTTTGCTTGTGTGCAAAGATGTTTGTACATTTAGTCTGGCCAGCAGCACGCTTCCAGAAGCATCCGCGACCTACATGCTGGTGTCATGACTTACAGGGCGTCTGGTGGGACACAGCAAACAGAGTCAAGAACATTCTTTCATCTCATCTCTCTCTCCCTCTTTCTCTCTCTCTGTCTCTCTCTCTCTCTCTCTCTCGCTCTATTTCTCTCTCTCTCTCTCTGTCTAACTTGAGATGGGAAATGGGAAAAAGACAAATTTCAATGTAGCCTTGTGTAAATTGACTAATAAAGAAAACGTTCTCTCTCTCTCTCCCTATCTCCCTCTCTCGCTCCCTCTCCCTCTCTCTCTCTCCCTATCTCTCTCTCTCTCTCTCTCTTTCTATCTCTCTCTCTCTCTCTATTTCAAAATCTTTCCAAGCTCTTTGTCTCCCCCTGGTGCTGTACAGAAAGAGGTGATTACAGATGCAAAACAGAGGGTGACCCACATATCCACGTTTCTATTTCCTTAAATCTTTATTTTTCTGATTTTCCTTCCAGAGAAGAAGAAAATACATTTAACATGTCAATGTGCTCTGACAAATTATATGAGAATACGCTGGGTGCATGCAGAGAGATGATCATTCCTGTTGCAAGGATTTTTGTCAAAGCTGTAAGGTTTGAATAAGGACATTGTGGCCTCATTTATTAACTTATTCTAGAAAGATGCATTCTGTATAATGTATTTTCAACATGTATTAAACAGTGTAATTTGCTATTAAACCTGCAGTGTGTAGAATTCTGGGTTTTATTTCCTAGCAGATTTTGTAGAAAGTAATTATAATATCCACAAGTACATTTAATTTAGTGCATAATAGCTGAACATTTTTTTTTTAATTATTATTATTTTCCTTAGAAAGGGTCTCATATATGTCCATATTTCTGCATATTTTGGACCAAGCCCTAGTGCCGCCATCTTGAAAGTGTCATAGTTGGAATGTCATCAGGTGCATTGTTTAAAATGTAGAATTGTTCTTGTCCTTGAAGGCCACTGTAGCTTCTGTTATTATTCGAAAGGGGTGGGGTTACCCAGGGAGCGTTGCATTCTAGAACTTTGTAGAACTTTCTTGATGATGTACACACTGCACCTTTAAGTATGTGTTGCCATTGATGGAATTATATGTGCATTTTTCTGGAGGGTAGACTCTCTCACAAGGGCTCTTGCTTCACTTAAAACTTGAGGGAACATTGGAAAACCAGTGATAGGCTGCCAGATCAACGCCAAATGTTGTTAAAGTATTTTTCCATTTAAAGGTGCAGTGTGTAATATGACATCATCAAGAAAGTTCAAGAAAATTCTAGAAAGTTCTAGAATGCAAGGCTCCCTGGGTAACCCCACCCCTTTCAAATAATAACAGAAGCTACAGTGGCCTTCAAGGCCAAGATCAATTCTAAATTCTAAACAATGCACCTGATGACATTCCAACCATGACACTTCCAACATGGCGGCACTCATGCCTTGGTCCAAGGAGAAATATGGACATATATGAGACCCTTTCTAAGGGAAACAAAAATAATTAAAAAAAAAAAAACATTTCAGCTATTATGCACTAAATTAAACGTACTTATGGATATTATAATTATTTTCTACAAAATTGCTTGGAAATAAAACCCAAATTCTACACACTGCAGGTTTAAGGCAGTGAGATTCAAGACTGGTTGAGAATCCCAAACTCTCCTTCTCACTGCTTGACTTGCCAAAGAGCAAGAAGATAGCCTATCATCAGTGGACCAACATGAAAAAAAACTTTCTTTTGAAAATAAACATAGAACGGCAAGCTGCAAAACTTTAATAGTTGAACCAAATCCCTTTAAAGGTGCAGTGTTTAATATGACATCATCAAGAAAGTTCTACAAAGTTCTAGAATGTAACGCTCCCTGGGTAACCCCAACCCTTTCGAATAATAACAGAAGCTACAGTGGCCTTCAAGGACAAGAACAATTCTAATTTCTAAACAATGCACCTGATGACATTCCAACCATGACACTTTCAAGATGGCGGCCACTGGCCTTGGTCCAAGATATGCAGAAATATGGACATATATGAGACCCTTTCTAAGGGAAAAAAATATATCTAAAAAATGTTTGAGCTATTATGCACTAAATTAAATGTACTTATGGATATTATAATTACTTTCTACAAAATCTGCTAGGAAATAAAACCCCAAATTCTACACACTGCAGGTTTAACATTTCATCAATTCATAATAATACTCTACATTGTAGGCTATTATAGGCTATTGCATTATAGCCTATAATGACTAACTAACTAACTAACTAACTCAGAGACAAGCAGGTTGACTAATTGGCTAATTGTAATAAAATATAGGCCTATATATTTCTCTTATTTTTCTAGGGTACTGTAGAGAAACAAAAAACAAACGGAACATATTCCCTTAAAAGAGTAAAACATATAGTCTTCAACTCTGCAGAGGTTTTGCTTTTAAAAGTTAAATACAAGTGCTGCCTGCGTATCATTTACGTTCTCCAAGATTTGATTGATGGTGCTATCAACCAATGAGCAGTCAACATGAGACTTGTGTACACTAGACTTTGGACCAATTAGATTACTGTTCTTCAGGATGTAACCAATCACAGCGAAGAGGGTGGGCTCCCGTTCAAGGAGCGCGAACGGTTAAGGACAGAAAATGGCGTCTATGAAAGAGTTCAAACTGAAACGCTAAGCGGCTTTTAAACTGAATAAACTCGGACGTGGATATTTTCTTCCGCGGGTTCCACTTTATTTCAAGCAGCGGCGAGCGCTAAGACTGTGAAACACCAGGTTTCACCTGTCAAAGCTAATTTGTGAGTAAGTAAACTTGAGTTTTGGTAGCTGTGATAGCTAGCTAGCAGCACAGCGTAGACACGTCTCTGTGCCCACAAACAAATGGCAGCGGACTTAAAAACATCCAAAGTGGCAGGGGACATCCGATCATAACATACTGTGTTTTCATGGATTATCGTTGAATTTTTGAGGCTCTGGAGGCCACTCACTGTCTTTGGAGGACGGCATGGCTTTACACAACTTGGTGTTTGTTATCGATGTGAATTGTTATGGAGAAGGCGAGACAGGCGATCAAGTGGATGCCAGGAATCATTTCTTGAAAAGAGGAATATTGCAAATTCTGTTGCACTTCGGCTGCAAGTATGGATTGGAGAAAGTGCGCTGGGGTTACAAGTTCTTTCAATCAAAGACTGGGGGTACTGCCAGCCTCATATCGAGGGGTTCGGACTTCAAGGAGCTACGTCACAAAACCTTTGAGGACTTTGAAATGGAGTTTGAAGCCAAGTTTGACGTGAAAGATAAGCAGATTCCTTCTCAGCAACAACAACAGCAGAATAAACAGCAATCAAGTCAATCCTCTTTAGTCCAAAATGCACTCAAAGAAACGTTGTTAGACTTCCAATGGGACAGACCTGACATCACCTCTCCCACTAAATTATCGCTAAGGCCCCGGAGGTCGAGCCGAGCTGTTGGAAAGTCCAGCAGCGTTTCACAGGAGGATGACGTTTCAAACACCGGAAGGAATGTTGTGTTTATTGTCTCAGGATGTCCACGGTCCAGGACGCAACTTGTGGACTATCTTTCTTTGGGGAACCAGCAGCTGCCTGCAGATGTGACGGAGCATGTTGTATCAAAGGGCCTTAACGACATGCTGCTGCAGAGGCAGGTGGTGCTGCACTGGATTGACAGCAGATCAAATGTCCAGGTGAGTAAAGCATTGGAGCCTAAAAACAATAGATGCACACTTAAAAAAAAAAGAAATCACAATATTTATAAATCGAGTTGATAACAAAATCATTTGTATATAATATTGTTTGTACCCTAGATGTGGAGGTATTATTATGGGCATTGAAAACTAAGTCATTTGTATTGTGAATATGATTAGTTGTTTAACAGGTGACTGCCACCCTGTTTTTCGGGTTCTTGTAACTATATCAGTTAAAGGTTGAGTCAGCGATTCTGGAGAGTTGTTTGTTGTCAAAATGTATTTGTCAAAATCAGTGTATATCTCCTCATGATCTGCTAACTGTCTGTACTGTGTGCACTCACTGACTCCACCTTTCACTGTAAAGCAACCTTTAGGACCAGGAATGAGTTTCCATCAAGCTACTGCTTATTATAACACTGTTTGTAATGAATTAACACATTTGTCTTTTAACTGACTGATGCAACATTGATATGTTTTCCTCATTGCAGGTGATGAACTGTGAGGACCACCTGGGCTTTGACAGACTGTCCGATGTCCTAGCTCAGTCCGGCGGCAGAATCGTCCCTGTGGTGGCGCTGCTGAACCTCTGCTGCTCTCAGAAGACAGAGTCAGGCTTCTCGACGGAGGCTTTTGCAATAAAGTCCAGCCTTGGATACCTGCTGTCTTCTGAACGCCTCTACCGATTAGCTTTTCCTGTCATTGGTGGAGTTCTGCAGTGGGAGCAAGGTTGGTAACATGGAAGAGCTTTGTCTGTTATAACTGGTGTTAAAGGAAAAGTTCAAAAGGTTTTTATTGTTAGCTTAGCTTGTTGCCTCACTCTCGGGTCACGACAAGATGACAGAAACCATGCATTTTACTGTTTGAGCGAAGCTAAACAGCGACTAGCGACCTTTGCCATTTCTTCATTAAAAATGCAAGCACACTGTCATAGGGAGGGTTTCTGTTGCCTTGTCTTTAACCAGACAGTTAAAGACAAGCTAAAAATAAAACATTTTGAACTATTCCTTTAAAACTATTCATATGACCTGCAGGTTAAATAGTACTAAAGAATCATGAGACCTTATACTGTGTAAATCCTCAATGTGTGTGTTGTTATTCTATGCCCTTACAGGCGAAGTGAAGCAGAGCTGTGGCATCATGGTTGAGCCAGTGTCCCGCAGACAGAGGCTTCTCTCAGATTCAGTGGCAGTGTGTGTGAAGGGAGCGCTGCATGCCTGGGAACCCTCCTCACTCACACACACCCCCACAGAGTCATGGGTGCTCCAGAGCTCCTGCAGCAGTGAGCAGGGTGCTGCTGCCTTCCAGCAACTGCTGACAGAACTGTCCGCTCATTCACTGCACATGGTGAGACGTTAAGACATGATGTGGTCATGCGTAGAATGTGTTTTAGTTATACAGTAGAGGCACTTTAACAGTTTCCTACTTTTGAAATAAGTTGCAATTTTTTTGTTGATCTGCTACATGTTACAGCTCTTCACTCTAAATTACTTCTGCTGTGTTCAACTTTGAGAGAAAAAATCAGAAACCAAACCATTAGATTCTGGTTTTGCATTGATTTTATGAAATAGCTTTCCACTTAGGGCTGCCCCTTAAAAGTCAATGATTCTAATCATCTGTCACAACCCCAGCAGTCTTTGAATAATCCTCAGCTCAAGTGTTAAGACCAACAAGTGTTTTTAATGTTCTTTCCATTTCCAGAAACATTTTGTTTTGATAATGTTAAGTTTTTTTTCAGGTCAGATAGCTCCGTCATTTAAAAGAAAATCCTATTTCCCGTGTGAATTTATTAATAAACTTCTCGTACTTTTTTAAGTGTACTTTGTGTGTATCTGCTTTGTGTTACTTGATGAATAAAGCAACTTGACTAACCGTAAAAAATGTTCCTGTGTTTTGTTTTTTCCCGCAGCTTTCTGAGGTGAATGACGGCGGTCTGGTGTGTTCGGCCGTCCTCTCCCCGTTGTCTCAGTCTACGGCTCTGCTCACCATTCTCCAGCCTGGAATCATTCAGAATAACCAACTGCTGATCAACGATATCGTAGCCCCGGCAACGGCAGAATCCTCAGCTGAACTGCCAGAGGTTGTGAGCAGTGTTTTGGGAGTGGTGTATGACATCATGGAGAAGGATGGGGAAGGTGTCGATGGTAAGGATAGAATAGTAACTAAGGCAACATTCACACAAGAAAGGTGACGCTAAAAACTCCAAAGATTTTCCTTTACATTTCCGATTTAAAAAAAAGTTCCTCGTTTTAATCAACGTTGTTTTGAAAACGATCCACATGCACACAGATCCACAAAAAGGACATAAAACGCTGTAGTATGCATACCAGGCCAGTAGTTGCAGTAGTTGCCAGTGAAACTTTGTATTAGATATCCCATAGATAAAGGTAATGTGCATGTGAAAATTGGAGCAGTGATATTGAAATGTGAAAGCTGAAACTTCTAAACGTGTAAGATGTTAGCATTTATTTTATTTAAGGCATTGTGAATGTTATTTCAGCAGTTTATTGTTTTTTTTTTTTTTTTTTTATTGCGCAGATTCTCTGAATGATTATCCGGTCCCTGAATGGGCTCAGCAGGAAGTCGGCCGTTGCCCGCTGACAACAAACGTGTTGGAGAGTTGGTTCCCTCAGTCAGACCAGTCGGGAGTGAGTTCCCATTTAATGGAGTCAATAAGGTACTTATGATTTCAAAATGTTTGTTTATTTCTCATGTAGTACTTTATAAAGCAAGAGCTATTACTAGCAGACGTAACACAGAAAGAATCAACCTGAAACAATTTAACTCACAAAATGTAAACTACAGTTTGGATGTTTGACTTGGAAGGACCAAGATGTTGCCACATGGTGAAGTTACTAATTTGCCTCGTTGAACAGGTTGCTGCATGCGGCGCCCGAGCAGAAAGAAGAGGAGGAGTCTTCTGTCCTACAGCAGGATCTGATCAGTGATCTGGCCGAGCTTTATCAAACGTCCCGGGGGGACAATAACAAGAGGGGCAAGAAACGTAAGAAATGCAATTTTCATCTCAATTTGTATGCATATTCTAGGTTTTACATCAAATGTGTTAATGTTTTTTTTATTTTTTTATTTTAAACGTTTTAAATATTTGCAAGTATAGAAGTTAAAATAATAATATTGGGAATCATCAACTATCCTTTCAACAGAAGTAAAGTAAAAAAAAAATAAAAAAATTATTCAGTTTTCACTATCATCTTATCAAGATTTAAACTTCATGGATATCTTCTCAAGGCAAGGCAAGTTTATTTATGTAGCATAATTCAGACACAAGGCCATTCAAAGTGCTTTAAAGGGGCATAAACTACATCAAGATTAGACATTAGAAATTGCATTTAGGAGATAATAAAATCAAAGAACAAATGCAGTCAGACAAATTGCCAGAAACATTGTATATCTTGTGCACTGCAGTGTATAAAGACGGGTTTTCTTCCATCTCGGATCACTAGAAAATATACAAAAAAAAAATATATATACACAAAGCATTTCCTAATGTCCCGCCTTTGCCCTCCAGGTGGCGCCCAGCGAACCCCAGTCAAACAGAAGATGAAGACCATGAGCCGCTCGCTGCAGATGCTGAACGTGGCCCGACTGAACGTCAAAGCCCAGAAGGACCAGGCAGAGGCAGAGCAGCTCGGGGCCGAGGGCCGCGGACCGGACCGACCAGGGAAGAGACGCTCCAGTGACAGGATCAAATCTGAAGCAGCAAACACCATCAGTGAGTGTTTGAAACTGTACAACACCCTTGTTTGAATGGTGTCATTGGATGTTATTTATTAATTTCATTTTATATTACTTGGAATTTTATGTTTGATTTTAATCAGTTAATTAGGTTTTTTTTTTTTTTACAAATTTTTTTCTTCTTTTTAATTTGTGTGTCACCGACAATCCAATAAACAATTCTGAGGAAACAAAACTTAAAAGCCTTCTCTACAAGAAAGCAAATAAACAAGGACATTGTCAATATATATCTTCTGATATAGTAACACATCAAGTAATGCGTCTTCTCCCTTTGCCCAGGTTTCACTAGTGAGGCAGAGCTGTTGTCTCATCTGAAGTCCAGCTACGATAAGACTGTGGTGGAGAAAGACGCCTCGCTCCTCACCGCCGTCCGGCAGCTTCTGTCGGCCGTGAAAACCTTCCTCGGAGCAGAATCCGACTTGGAGGTGATTGAGACACGTGGCAGCTTTACATTACATCGCATTACATTTAGCTGAGGTTTTTATCAGAAGTGACTTCCAATAAGTGCATAGTGTTACAGCCATGACGGTACAAACCCAGAAAATCAAGAATAATGTAAGTGACTTTGGGAAGCTTTAAATGTTTTTTTCAAGATCCTCCCCGTCTTACATCTTTTGCAGCTGACTGGTTATTTACATTATTTGATGGTGGATGAATTCATAGATTTGTATGCTGCACAATTTTTGGGATAATAATAATAAATTGTGATTTTAGTTGTTAATACACTTTGTTAATTGGCACATTTTGGTATATTGCAAACTTTTCTTTCCAAGGTAATCAAAGTATTCAGTGCATCAAATAAAGTACATTGAAATACAATGTAACAGACAGTATGACTGTGATTCATTTGCTAAACTTTTCTTTGCAGGTCAAAACCTCCCTGTTTGTCCGGCAGCACCTTCTCAAGACCAGCAAATCCATCAGGCAGCTCTATGGCCCGGCCACTGATGTTGATAGCAAAGTCAGAGAGTGAGTACTTCAACCTTATTTTTTTAAGAGTAAGTTCATGCAAACATGAAACGCTCACATCCCAGACCAGCCAATTTCACACCTGGCTCTCTCCCAACTATAAAATGTTTTCTTGCTGATAAACTTGTGCCCGTCCTCCTTGATAAAACAAGGTTAATTAAATGATTCTATTTTAAACTCAAGTCAGTTCTATTGAGCTGTCAGTAACAGGCTGCTGTCTCCTCTAGATGTCAGCTGCAGGTGTTGCTGAGGCTCGAGCTGTGCAGACTTTTCTCCTCGCGGCCTTCAGACTCTCTGGATGTTGATCAGATGGCAGAGGAGGTAACATGCTCCCCATTGAGTATACTACCGTTATCTGATGTTCATTTCTAAACCTGAACCTTTCTATGTTAGTATGCACCGTGCTTCAACTGCTATAATAAACTGTTTTCTGTCACTGTCTTTCCTTTTGGAAGCCATACTGATTTAAAAAAGTGACACGGTGAAGTTTGGTAAACTTAATGGAATCTGACCATATTTATGGAATTGCCTACATTATTAACCACAACATAGATATGATTATTTTGAAATATTTTAAAATTGACGGATTAAACCAGTTTGCTAAACCAGCAAAGTTTATTTCTTGAACTACTCTGTTTGCACAGTATCATAAATATTTGAAAAAATCTGACCTCTTGTTCTTCAGATGGCTGAAATGCTCAGGATAATCTCCCTAACAAAAGATCCAACTTTCCTAGAAAGGTTCCTTCAAGATGAGGTTCTCCAAGGGTAAGTGTGTGGGGCTGCAGGGGTGGGATAAGCTATATTCTCCTAAATGTTGTATTGTAGACCATTTTCTTGCTAAAAGAATGGATACAAAGTTGATGAGTTTGACAACAATTCCGGTAAAATTAAAGTAAGACAGTACAAAAAGCTATATCAATTAATGATGAAGGCCAAAAACAGATTTACAAATCATATCAAATCAAACTTTTTTTTATCCATGTACAGTGTATGCATATATTTAGTAAAAAATGCATGATTGAGTTTCCTGTACTTGTTTGGTAATAGGATTCTGCTTATTGTTTGCCTTAAACTTTACTCCATCTTGGATTGTAATGAGGAAACACAGACTTTAAACTAACCGATTATTTCTCATCTATAGTTGTTTGCGTCTTTTAATATTCTGTCCATGTCATGGCAGGTTCCTGACGGCGGTCCCCAGAGTGCTAGCAGACGTTTACCACAGTCTGGGCACGCAGCTCCCCGAGGCTTTAGTGGCCGTTCTACCTTCAGACTTCTTCAGTGACGAGTCAGTTACCAAGGACAGCGTTTCCCCTTCGGCCTCCTCTCCTCCCCTCTCTCTAAACAGCATGGCTTCAGACAGCAGAGATGGACTACAGGACCTGCGTGATCGCTCCGCTAGCAAGAGGAGGTGAGAGAGGGGGCTGTATGTTTGATGGAAAGACACTGTTTTCATGTCATATTTGTGTAAAATCTTATTCATGCACCTAACTTTGATAACATAAATTGTTTTTTTTGTTTTTTTTTACTATTTTAGACCAGTTTCCCAGAGGCTTTTAAATGGTTAGCATTTAGTCAAATTGTTTGTTATTTCATTGAAACAGGATATACGTTTTAAGGGTTTTATTTTTCTGTCTTTTTTTAGGAGTGGAATGCTGACCCGGCATCGCAGTATGACTGAATCGTCACAGAGCCTTCGCCAGATAACGATGCCCAAAAAGACTACAAGAGCTGTAAGATGAACCTTTATAATGAATCACTGCTCATATCCCTATGATATAATTATGAAACTTTTATTAACTAGTATTTAGCATATTAACTTTTAAAGGCATTACTGATGATCTGCCTTCTCAAATACTTACTGTGTTGTCCTCTGTGAAGACTTATCACCGAACTAGCAGACCTGAGATGATGATTGAACATGTGTTTCTTGGTTATTTTTACCTGTCTAATCCAGATTATTTAACCTGATTTATTGTGTTTTCATCAGTCTAAATCAAAGGTCTCTGTTGCTTTGGAGAAACCTGCTGCAGAACCACCACCACCGCCTCAGAAACAAGAAACACAAGGTTTGTGCTGTTTGACATCTTACTTGATCATATCCAGCATCACCCGATTACTCAACCCAAAATGTTATGAATATAAAACCAGGTTTGAATAATGGCTGTGGAAGGTTTGTAGTTGGCTCCTTTAATAAAGGACAGTGACTTTGGATAGCTTGAGTTAATTTGGTTCGAATTGTCTCAAAATCCTCAGTAAAACACTTTGAGAGTGTTATCCAGCCCTCTGCGTACTTAGTTTGCTCAGTATGTTGTAATCACTCATTGCTGTATGCCTAAATATGCCTGCGACTAAACCCAACCTTAGTTTTTTTTTTTTTAACTAAGAAGCAAGCTAAAAAGTCATCATCCTTCCATACTGTCAGGGGAAGAAGTTTCATATTTAGCAGGAGGCATCCAGCCATGTTGACGTACAAGTCTTAAATTCAGACCATGTTCTGATTCTTCACAGAAGTGACGAAGGTGAGAAGAAATCTGTTCAACCAAGAGAGAGTTTCTCCGTCAAAGAAAGCCAAGATGCCAAGGAGCCAGTCTGTGTCCGCTTTGGAAGGATTGAAACGCAAGCGGTCCAGTGAATCTGATGGTAAATGGATTCATTATTGGAAATGAATTGAAAGAAAAAACTGTTTGGTATTTTTTTTTTATCTTAAGGAGATTTAAACTTTTTACTTAACAATTTAGTCATGTAACTAGGGCTGGGTATCGTCAAGGACTTCGCGATACGATACGTATCACGATACACTGGTCACGATACGATATATCACGATATATCACGATATATTGCGTATCTTGATATATCACGATATATTGCGATATTCCATAAACAAGTTGCCTTGGCAAACATAACAGCACACTATAGTGATAATTGTACAGACAAATGAAGTCAAAACTATTTAATTCACAACTTCCTTTACTATTTTTCTTCCTTTTTTTTGGTTTTGGCAAATGATCAAACACTGCTGCAGCTGCTTAACATCAACATAACAAATCCAATTCACTCTTTTACTAACTGTACAGGACACAATGAAAATGAAAACACATCAGTGTGCTTTTGTGAATCTTAAGTATTCTTATAAACAAAACTGATCTAACTTCAATAGTCAGTATCCTAGAGGCTCAGGTCTGACAGCAGACATGGGTTTGAATCTGACCCGTGGTTGTTTCATTCCCTCTCTGCCCCATTTCATATCTGTATCTCTGCACTGTCAATAAAGCATTGAAAAAAAAAAAAAAAAAATTATAAAAAAAAAAAAAAAAAAAATCATAAAAAAATGAATTAAAAAAATATCGATATTTTGATATAAAAATCGATACTGATATCGGGAAACTAAGTATCGCGATATATCGATATTTCGATTTTTTGACACAGCCCTACATGTAACGTTGATGTTCAGATAGTCACTGATAGAATTTCCAGTGATTTGGATTTTGTCTCACCTAGCATCCATTTTCAAACAAGTCTTTTTAAGCAAATTATCATCGATGAAATTATTTTTCAGAGAGGCACAAACTTCTTACAAAGAAAGTGTGTGAAACGCCCCATCACAAGCAAGTGACCAGTCGCCTCCTATACCGGCAGCAGATGGGAAGGTAGGTCATATTTATCAACCGTCATTTAGGTCTTTTTATTTCAATTCCTCTGTGATTATATGTATGACAAAAAAAAACACATCTGCAGTATTTACAATTATTGTAAACTAAAAATTTGAACTTTCTTTTTGACTGCTCTTTTTCAGGAGATCCGTCCCATCTGAGGAGTGCATTGTGGAAGAGTCACCAGTCAAACCTGCAGAAGGTCTTTTACTGACACCAACAGTTTTAGTTTTTTCTTCACAAAGTCTGTTTCTGAAAAGTTTTTACAAAGAATTGGTCTCTTGTGTGGTATTTGACTATGAAGAGAATGTTTACATAATTCAAGCACAACCCATAACTTTATCTTTCTGGCTTTGTATCAGACCTAAGAAGGAGCCCAAGGATACAGAAGTTTGCCAGAAGACACTTGAACACCTTCTACTCAAGTTCTCAGCCTCGCTCCCGCAACCTGGAGAAGGCCCTCACTGCGTCCCAGCTCACGCTCAGCGACGTTAACGTAAAAACAGTTCGCTCTCCGATGCGTCTGTTGTTTGGTGCTGCTCAATCACCTAGTGAAACCAGGATGACTCGGTCACGGCTGTTGACCGACTCCAGTGTCTTTGAGGTGAGTTCTCCTTTTCATAATAAGGTTCACCAAACACTGTTGGTTAGATTATTGGGCTTTCTGAGAGTCAGTACTAGGTTAGGTTGGTAATGAGCGGTGTGGCTTCTCCCCTTATGATGTCATACAAGGAGAGAAATCCGGCTGCGGTTTTTGAACACTAGTTTTCCAAAAAGTAGAGATTGAGGGAAAAAAATGTTTTTTTCTGTAGTCACACCGGGGACCTATATTAATGTTTAAAAAACATAGAGAAGGGAATTTTGCATAATTGGGGACCTTTTTAACTAAAAACATTTTTGTGTCTGTTTTTGTTCAGAGTCCAAGTAAAACGCCAACAAAATCACCCGGCAAACGTGGAGGAGCTTCCCATGGGACCACAACACCCAAGACCCCTCGAACGCCTGGGACGCCTCGAACGCCTCAAACGCCTGGGACCCCGAAAACACCATCGACATCCAGGATGTGTGTCTCCTCTGTTCCAGAGAGCCCTGTAGCAGACAGCTCTCGTGAGCTCGGTAGGGCCCTGAGAGGCAGTCCCTTCAAGTCTCCAGCCAGAAGAACTCTGGTGGTAGAAACACCGACTAAGCATAGCCCAGTGATGAGCCCACTAAAGGGCATTCTCAGGACTCCGGTCAAGGCCTCAGTCGAATGCCGTTCCTCTCCTCATGTTCTCAATAGCCCGATATCTAGGACTCCCAAGAAGATCGTCACATGGTCTCCGTCCCCTCGTAAATTTGCAGAAAACGCTGCTACTTTCAAGGTGCCAGAATCGCATCGTATTGCATCCCGCACTTCTCCGAGACGGATGACAACACCCAACAAGTTCAACAGTCCCGTCAAAAGCACTAACACTAAAAGAGACATTTTCAAGACCCCTGAAAAGACTTGTCGAGTAAGCCTGGCAAGGGCTTCAGAAAGTCAAGAAAAAGACCCGGTAAAACATCACAACAGGATAAAAACACCCGAAAAAAGTGATGGTGATATTCTTAGTCTACTGGAAATGCCTCCTCAGCAATTCACACCACCTCAAGACCACCACGTCTCACCTAATTCCAACACTGGAGCTCAAATCAAGACCCCTAGTCCTACTCACCTAATGTTAACCCGCTCTGGAAGAACACCAGTTAAAAATCCAAATGTTGCATCTCCATGTAAGCCAGTTTTTACACCACCACAAGGATCTGCTCTTTCTGAAGTATCAAATACGCCTGTAAAGTCCCCAACTAAATCCCTTGTTAGAAAGCGTTCTGGTCAAGGCGCTACCCCCACCAGACGTAACTTAAGATCCCAGTCGAGTGAGAATCCTCCTTCAAATCTAAAAACAGAATCTCTTCAGAACTTTGACATTGTCAGAAAGACCTTGAAGCCAGATACAGAAGAGGAGGTACAGGCTGGACCTTCACAAACTTTAGAGATGGATTCTAGTCCCCCTACAGGTTCACAGAAAATGGACTCTTCACATTTTAACTCGCAGATATCCACAGACGATGAGAGTATGGAGATTGTAAATGCGGCGGTTGTAAAGAGCCAGTTTAGTGGCGGTCTCAAGATGAACATCAGCTTCTGCCGAAAACCTTCAAAGTCCAGTGAAGACTCTCTGTCCAACACAGCCTCTCCTAAAGCAGGTTTGCCGCTCCTCCAAGGAACGCCCGGCCGGAGCTACGGCTTCCGGCAGACCCCCGACCGCCAGCAGAGGGAGGCTGCTGCACGTTTGGGGTACGGAAATGATTCCCCTCGATTTTCAACCCCTAGAGGACTGGCAAGATCTAGTCGACAAAAGTCCACGAACACTTTAAGTTATCAAGTAGAGATGGAAATGCAATCCTCTGGACTTCCCAAGCTCAGACTGACACGCACAGACTCCATGAACGCAGGCGATTCCGGAGCTCAAAGCCCATTGGTCGGTATGAAACCCTCTCAGCAGTTCTCTTATCACAGAGATCCTGGGTGTGTCTCACCGTCCGTCTGTACTCACGTCACCCCGGCCAAGAGCACGCCTAGGAAGGGCGGAACTGTCCAAACGTACATCTGCAAGTCCTACACCCCTACCCACAATGCCTCTGGAACGATGTCTCCCATGGCAACTGCAGAGATCATTCCATTGACACCTTCCCCTCAAAGTGTCGGGAAGGCGACCCCGGACAACCTGAACAGCTGGCCGCGCAAGAAGAGAGCTCAGATCGGAGTGTTCGGAGGCAAAGACCGCGGCTTCAGGGGGGAGCCTTTGCTAGTGGAACTATTGGAAGCTGATCTTGGAGTTAGCAGGTTGCAGGACGTTGAGGACACGGATGAGCCTTCAAACAATAACAATAAAACTGCCATGTTGGCGTTGACTTCCAAACTGTCGCCCTCGGTCGGAGCAGACGCGTCGCCTCTGTCTCCATTAGAAGACTTGTTCTGGATAGACAAGCTGTCGGAGCAGGCCGACTGCGCCGAGGCTCAGAGGGCAGAGGAAGAGATGATGTGGGCCACTGGGAACGGAGACGCCAAGTCATGTAAGCTATGGTTGACAATATAATGTTAAAAAAAAAAAAAAAAATGTCCTTGAAGTTCTGGGAGATACTTTCGATGTTGACTTAAAGCTATAGTGTGTAACTTCAGTCGCCCCCTTGAGGAATTCTGAGTAATTCTAACAACACTGTTGGCTCATCTACATGACGTGAGCCTTCGGTGATCGTGCATGGATGTTATACCTTCTGCTGTACATCCAAACGCATACTGAAAAATACAGAGTTTTTAATCAACTGTGTCTCAACTTGTTGGCTTGAATGTAGCGGACATTCATTTCAATGAAAAAGTCACGCACTGTAGCTTTAAAATGACGTATTTTCTGATCAAATTTTGAATGGGCAATGATGTGAGAGGAAAGCAAGACAATGTACATGTTAAGTCCAACAACGTAACTTTGCTGTTTTTCCTCATTTTGACAGTGACGACTCCTCCCAGCGCTAAGGTGCGAAAGCCGGTGACAGCGAGTGGGATTCTGGCCCTCACTCACTCTCCCATGTTGTTCAAGGGCAAAACAGGCTCTGCCAGTAAGAGAACGCCAACTATCAAAGGTAAGATTTACAGTTGTGTTTTTAATTTTACAAGTTAAAGGTACGAGCCGCATGTTAACAGAATATATCGTAACATGTAACAAAAAATCCAGAGTATAAGATGCACCAGTATGTAAAGTATGTCTGTTTCTGTTTCTAGAGGGGGAAAATATTTTGTTTTATTAATAAAAAAAGTGTTTACAAGTTACAGTATTTCAACAGTTTTATTTTACTTTTATTTGAATTGCGCACCATTTCAATAAAATAACTATCAATACATTAACCCTCTGCCCAAGTTTTTTTAATATACAACACCAAATTGCAAAGTTGTATTGACTATTTGATAACACGGTTTAACTTCTCCTTTAACTAACAATCGTATTATTCCCCATTCACTTCACTAGACGGGGCTGCATCGGGGCGGAGGATAGAGGTGGAAGGCGTGGTGGAGCTCTCTCCCTTCAGCCAGCCGACCACACGCTCAAACACAGGCAAGACCTACAGCCGGAAGAGACTGCTTCCATGACAACACAAAACCAAAAACAAGTCTGTGTTTGACTGTGATGTTGTTTTATTCACCACATTCTGTCCGGATTGCGTTTGAAGGCAGATCTGAAGGATGTCTTGTAAGCGACCACTTGAAATGCTTTTTCAGATGAATGAATGTCCCTTTCAGCCTCCACCCTCACACACCCTTTTCTGTTTTAATCAATGGCTTTTGTTTTAAATCAGGACGTTTTAAGATTGAAGGCAGGTTTGGCACTGCGTTGAATAGCGGTTCTGCCAAGATGTTTAAAATTGCCCTTGTAATTTTATCATTCAGAGGAAGCCATGTTTTCTGCATGGGTCTTTCTATAGGTAAATAGCGTTGTCAAATGGTGATATAAGATGTCAACCCTAACCTGTTTTTCAAAATTGTGATTTTATAATCAAGTCTAAAGCCAACATTGGTTTGTATAAATACTATTCATGTTTATTTATTAGTTTGTTTGTTCTGGTCATATATTTTCTTGTATGTAAAAGGGAAGGCCTAATGATTCATAATGTAAATATCTTATGTTGCCAAAGTTTTATGTAAATAAATATCGGTTTTCTGAATTGAAAGTTATCGAAGATATTTTCTTTAATATTCTCACTTTGTCAGGATTCACACAGCAATTCTGGAGAAGCTTGTTGTCAAAATCACTTTTTATCAAAATAAGTGAATTTCACTGTTAATACACAGCCATGTTAATACAAATGGGCGTGTTGCTAGCTACGGTGGTACTCCTTTCTTTACATACCAGTTTACAGAGCCTAGGCTGTGTATTATTAACACCATATTTTTTTATTTTCAACGAACACAGTACGAACGGGTAGCGAATTGTGAGGAGAAATTCTCTTGATTTTGATTGACAACAAGCAATCTCCAGAATCGCCGAGTCCACCTTTAGGCAAAATTTACAAAAAAAAACGTGAAGTAACACAAACTGAAGAAATTCCATGTTTATGAACTGCCAGCAAATAACAAGAAATCTGATACGTTGATCCTGTAATCTACCGGCCTGCTCGAAGGTCAGTGCTCAAACTCTTTGTGTGCTTTCACTAGGTGCTGAATAAATGTTTTTTTTTGCACACCGGAAAGAACAGTTAAGGATATAGCTTTCCATTAACCAAACATTTTGAGGATCCTGAGTATTAACTCATCAGGAATTAGATTTTGATGGATTCAACTGGAACTGCTCATAGCTTTTAGCAGGGAGTTGGACGGATAGATTTGTCATAATCACTCATGATATTAGCTTGGCATCGAGCACCAGTTGTTTGCTGTGAAATCAGATAGGGTGACGCACCTCTTGGCTGTGCTGTTTGTTTAAGCCATTTCAGAGAGAGTCAGGTGTGTTTTTCATTTTGCCATGTTTTGGCCCACTGAAAATTATTCTACCCCACAAACAAAAGTTTAATTTTTATTTATGGTAGCCATTTTTAACTCATGGCAAGAATGATAAATTATGGCTGAATTATTTGTTAACCACTTTGGTTTCAGTAACCTGGTAGTCATGGTTTATTAAGAAGCTAGAATACAATGGAGCCATTGTTAATGTTAAGTAACAGCTGGGCTTTGCATACTTTGATCTACGGAAGAGTATAAGGGCCAAAAATGAGAGGAGGATGTTTTTTTAAATTTTTTCATCATGAACGAAAAATGCACGAAAAAGTCGTAGTGTTGAGAATAAACTCGACAGTTCAAGACTGCAGTAAAGTTGGAAGGATTTTGACGGATCTAAACGTCCAGGATCAATTCCTCATACCTAAACTTGACTGGTTAAAGGGTCAAGATATTTCAATAAATAACAGATGATTGACAACAACATTTAAGTAAACACTTAAATGGTCCTTTTTAAAATGCCATTTGCAGTACAACTAAAAAAATGATTACTCTAATTAGTCCTGCATTTTAACTAGGGCTCTTCATGCATGGACACACTCATGCGTTGTTATAATTGCCTTACTGAAGGATATTATTCACTAAACCGGCTTCCAAATGCAGGTCTGTTTTGACCTCTGATTTCACACTCCTCTGTAACCAATGGGTTTGTTCTAGTGTTCTAAACTATAATTTCACTTCCTGCATATTCAGAAATACAATGTGACCTTTGATCCAGATTCTGTATGTCCACTATTCCCTCAACAATCCACAAGATTACTGCCTAAGGAGCTCAGGAATATAAAACATAGTTGACTTCTGTTTGGAAACAAGTGACTGAAGGCTTAGGGTCTGGAACTGCCCAGTGTACGGGTCGGATTACTTATTAATTCTTACACATTAGTATTTGACTTTAATTAATTTTTTTTTTTTTTTTTTTTTTTTACAGTTTGGTTTTAGTCCTTTTACATTGTGATCTGAATACTTCCTCCACCACGGTCTGATATACTTGTATGAGAATATAGTTGTTGATGCTAAATGTTTGCTTGGAGGTCATATAGTTAACTTACTTTGTGTAACCTTTATGCAATTTTACCACTAGACAAAGCCAATGGCACCTGAGACTATTTTCATTTTTCTCTTTTCAGTGCAGCCAGTCACACCAGCCAAAATGACGCTTAGTAATGAGGAAGTTGCAGCAGTTTTTATGGTATGATTTATGAATGACTGGATTCACCTTGATAAGTTGTAAAAAAGGCTGACTTTTCCTCGCCTGTGAAAAGGGAAAGACTAGTTGCTGCATTCTGTTTTTTGGGGCTGTGGAGTAACCAATGTCTCTGTGCTGCTGCTGCTGCTGCTGCCGCTTTTCAATGATGCCCTTCAGTATTCACTTCACGCACTTCTCCACCACTGTCAAGCCAACCAAAACACGCAATGGGACTTCCTGTATAAAGCAACTTTTAAAATAAAACCCATAGCTGTACGATTTTGTTGGGTTTTTTATCATATATATAAAAGGTTTTTATCCATGGTTTTAAGCTCGTGTGCCTGGTCTTAATTGAGCGGTAATTCATTAAAAGAAAGCAAAATTATAACTGCCTAAAAAGTAGCCTACTTATAATGGCGTATAATGGTGTTGTTTTGCATTTGCGATTCTTTAATTTTTTCTTTAATTTTGAGATGTGTTATATCTGTGCAATCCATAGAAAAGCAATCATTACGAAGAAAAACAGTTGATGAATTATTCACCAGCTTGAATGTGCCACCAGATTCAAAGCAAATTGTAGGCCTAATCTAGTTTCTCACCTGTCTGTCTGTTAGCTTACCAGCCTACTTAAGACGAGCTCTACAGTATTTGTTTTAACTGAAAGGTGACGGCCGTTTTTTCTTCTTGCACAAAGAGGAAAAAGTCCTCCTGACTAAGCTTGTTGTTCAGGGGGTCATTTAAGGCCACCCTTCTGCTTTTATTTTGAAGCCAGAGCTACATTTCCGGTCTGGTATTTCTTCGTCTAGCTTGACGTCACTCCGGTTGAAGTCGTTTCTCTCTCCGTTATCATTCCTCCACTTCATCACCGACGCGCCCATCATCCACCTGTCCCTCCGTTACCCCGCAACTGTGGAAATTAAATAAGAATTTTTATTTATTTAAAATCTCTGGTAAATTAACAAAAATGGCAAGCAGCTTCACAAGGATTCTTTCCAACAAGCGCAACATTGGGATCCTGTCGTTGGTTGGAGCGGGCTCGGTAACGGCTGGGCTCCTGCTCCACAGGGAACATGTCAGCGCCGGTGTGCCCGTCCGGAGGAGGTATCCTGCCAGGTAACGATGTCCCGCCGCCCCCCTTGTGTGCGTCCCTTATGTTCACATGTTTTCATTAACAGCTTATAAATAGGCCTATTATGTTAATATAGAAAACAAATCATTGTTTAATGCGCAATTTAGCGTTAACCACTCAAATAACCTTGACTTTACAACTATAAAACCACTGCCTGCTTCAATAGCCTATATGTTTTATCAGGTGTGAAATCCAATATTAATATAAATAGGCCTATGTAAAACACACATGATAAAGCACAAATCATGGATATTAAAACACATTGTCTGCTTTAATAGGTTAGGCTATTAGGGCCGCAGGATTTTAAGAAACATCTTATTCAGACTGCGATAGGCCTATTCTCCCTTTCATTGAAAAGTATATTCATATGCCTATGGAGGGATTTCTTTTCAGGAATATGTCAATACGTTCTCACTCCCAAAGCGTCAAAAAGGGACGGATTTGCAGTGTTGAATATGTGGCTACAAAAAGACAAACATATTCCCGAAGTCTGTGGAATAGGGTGTGTATGCAGCAGGACATCTCTGCATCATACCAACATTTAATTTAAAATGGTATTTTTGACACACATTAAACCTTCAACAAACATTGCAGAAAAGGTTATATCACATGTACAATTTAATATTAGATGTCACATAGGACTAAGAATAAAACAGAGCTATTTATACTGTTTATGATACATTATATCCATTCATGATATGTGCAATACTTTTGTCCTGTGCAATTTGTTGTTGCAATCAGTACAGCTGGTGGTGCTCTATAGCTTGTTAATTATATCTTGATTGTTTCACTGTAACTGTCAAGGCATGTGAGGGTGCAGCCTTTGAGTCCAATACAAATGTCTCTTATAGTACTGCGGATAAGCTCACATATTAATAACATATCTGAAAATAAACCTCATGACATGTACTAACCATATTAGAAATGTCATGCTTGAAATTGTTATGGTTATCCCCTGTACTATTAGGGGACAATGAAGTGTGTGTGGTGATTTTTTGCAGAGGGCAAATGTTTTAATTTAACATTTTCTTAATCATAGACATACAAAATCCCCTCTTAAAATACAGCAAAAAATCACACACTTAATGAAAAATATCAAGTATATGTTAAAAAAATTAATTAATTAATAATTTGTATTGTAAAAATATACAAATGGGTGTCTGGAAAACTCCCATCAATTTGCCTCATAACTTGTGCACCATAAATACACATACAAATGATATAATTCTAATATGAAATGCTAATATAAAAGAAACCCAGAGGCTGTTGGGATGTGATGTGTACGTGTCCCTCGACACATATAAACACAGATCAGTGAAACCTTATCTGCTGCTCTGATATAAAACCCTGCCCAGAGTGTTGCATAATGAAACACAGAGAGAGAGAGAGAGAGAGAGAGAGAGAGAGAGAGAGAGAGAGAGAGAGAGAGAGAGTACCTGCATCAACACAAGTTATCTATCATCAAACATTACTAACTATAAAAGACGTGGGCATTTCTCTTATCAAACCGTATTGATATTATTGACCTCAAAAGTCCTTCCAAGGAAACGCCTGGCTCTATTCTGTTAATCATTAAAACTAGTATAGCTATGATGTCAGGGAAAAGATGGAGCCTATAAAAAAATAAATGTGGACTAAATGGTTCTATTGTTCTTTAAAGCAGAATGTAAAAAGTTCTAAAATAATTAATATCAGTATAGTTAAAACAAGGCATGATGGGATGTATGGTCATTTCACATCACGTCATGATTATCTGGGCCCAAAAAATTGCATTTAGCAGGTTTGATTGAATTCTGCAGCAATTTTGGTTGAAATAATCCTCTAGCAGTTAACTCTGTATTTGCTGGGACGTCCTCTTGCCTGCATTGACCGATGACTCATCCATCCATTGTATCTTTTGGGCAAATAAGACCCTGAGCGTGTTGTACAATGTGCAACTATTGGAGCAAGTTCAGTGTGATGATACTTCCTTCCTTGTGCCTGAAAACACATTAGGAGTTGGGACGCCGCCGAGTCGACCTCAGGCTGCTGTACCCTCTGTTGCATCTCTCTCCCTCATTTCCCGTCTACTCTATACTGCCACAATAGCAAATAAAGGCATATTTTCCACCGAAAAGAATGATAAAGTAATAGAAGACATACGTGTGCTACTACTGATAATCACTATAGAGTTGCGGAAGAAGAGTAAACATGTGCCTCTATACTGTATAACACTAGAGAGGTAGAAATGAGGCAAGATGCCAAGTTTCTCCATGTCAGAAATCTTGATCAATATACCCAGGAACCCATAAGCTACTTAGTCTGTGCTGTTTCTGCAGTTTGAGTCCCCATCAAATACGATTTCATTCCTTCCTCGGCTTGTAGAGAGAGTATTATTTTGGATTAAAGCCGGTGTCTTGGCAGCACGCTCTTCGGGTTTCCATTCCAGCCGTGGCCTGGAAGTCTAAATGATTCATTTGGAGACGGAACAAAATTAGTCTTCAGGCTGTTTTTGTCAGCAGCGTTATTTTACTTTATAAACATAAATCGAAATGCTTTCTTATCCACAAGCATTCAAATCATTTCACTTCTAGCTTCTAAACTAGATTCAAACATTTT
Organism: Ammodytes marinus; assembly: GCF_949987685.1. NCBI lineage: Eukaryota > Metazoa > Chordata > Actinopteri > Uranoscopiformes > Ammodytidae > Ammodytes > Ammodytes marinus. Next base: position 5,355,215 of record NC_137234.1, read on the forward strand.
GATTATAATCCGCCTGTTTGCACTGAACTCCATAAAATAGCTGTTCTGCTCTGTTTCAATGAAGACATGTGATAAAGCAAAATAGCCCAAAATCTCAAAATTGACATGCAGTGCTTGAAAAACACTGTATTTTGCCTGCACTGTGTCTCCTTTAACCCCAGTTACCTGTGTACGTGTCACCTGGAAGTTTCCCCTAGTGACTCACCCACTCTGCACCTGTTCCAAGGACACGTCTCCTCGGTCAACCATGTGCCCACGCTGCTGCCAAAGAGAGATTTATTCCCTCTCAAAGATCAGTGCAGTGGCAATCTGTTATCTTGTGTTTCTTTGTATTTGTTTAGTGCGGAGTACCCTGACCTGCGCAAACACAACAACTGCATGGCCAGTCACCTGACTCCTGCCATCTACGCCAAGCTGGTGGACCGGGCCACTCCCAATGGCTACTCCCTGGACGAAGCCATCCAGACCGGAGTGGACAACCCCGGGCATCCCTTCATCAAGACTGTGGGCATGGTGGCCGGAGACGAGGAGTCTTACGAGGTCAGATGTCGGTGCTACTCACTGTTGGGTCATGGCTGGTTATACAGTGTCTCAAGGCCACCGGTTTGAGTTTGCAGTGATGTCAACATTGACAATGTCCAGAGAAAGTTTTGTTAAGTCCTGCAAAGTGGAAATTGGAATTAACATGAAATCTCACCCACCTGTCGTGAATGAAGTGGAAATACAATTGCTTGATTAAAGTCAAAATGTTGAGATCAGGGAGAGGGATCAATACAGCATACAAAACAAAACATTAATAAAATACAAACCATGCATCTTTGCTAATGCCATGAGGCAGACAATTGGTTACAAACTCATTGTTAGGTCCCTGCACTCTTGTCTCACAGCCCGCTGCACTTAAGAGAGCAATGTTCTTAGTCACGCTTAGAGGACGCCTGGTTTCAGAAAAAATTAGGTTGCATTTCCACTTCGTTCACAAAATTTTAACTTATTTATCAAAGTGCATATGCTCCCTATACCGTTTCAGAGGAAGGAGTGTTACAGCACAGAGGAGGGAGAGTTTTAGGCTAGGACACCTCTTTTGGGATGTCCCATTGTCTATCTAAAGCCAGGGTCTAATTATACCTGAATTTAAAGTAGCCTAATTTAAGGTTGCAGATGTAGGTCATGGTTCGGGAAAGGTTGTATCATTTGTGCAAGGTTGCATCACTCTTAAAGGGTCCATTACAAAACACTAAATTAATTAAAGGTTTGTGTATATAATTCTTCATTCTTCATTCATAATTCTTTCTCTTTTTGGAGTTGGAGATTTGTCTCTTATCTCATTTTTCTATGTACAATTCTAGCTAATGTTTAACGTATTAATCATTACTCCGAGTCGCTGCTTTGTACATGTGTGGGTGGTTCATTTGATTGTGGTTCATTTGGGAGTGGTCATACTGCTGCAACCTAGACAGTAGTGTAGGAATTGCTGACCTATTGTGTGTGTCAAAAGGGTTGTGAATGCAGCTATGAAATGTACAGTTTTATAGACAGGGCTATATAAAAATAACATAGGCCAACCAATTTCTTTTTTAACTTAAGACCTTTTGGGCTGCTTTTTTTCAGTTTTGTATGTCATTATCACACCCATGTTATAGTTATTAACAGTGATAAAGGCAGAGTTAATTTGAGGGGGAAATTTTAAACACAAATGCACATTGAATTAATGAAAAAATATCATACATTTATTACATCTTAAATTCCGTGTTTGTTTCAGGTATTTGCAGAGCTGCTGGACCCTGTCATCAAAGAGAGGCACAACGGCTACGACCCCCACACCATGACGCACCCCACCGACCTGGACTCCAGCAAGGTAACGCTCTCTCTGATCACACACTCTCCCCAGCAAACGCTAGCAGAGATCTTGAGGACGGCAGGTGCTGGTGTTGTCTGCTTTTGTCCAAGGGGGGGGGGGCGCTAAAATCACAATTCCTCTTAGCCACTTTAAAGGTGCTACGAGGAACTTTTAATAATTTCTGAAACAGTCACATTTTTCCTATGATGATCATAAGTGATTCAAAAAATATCCAATAAAGCATAATCTTTCAAATTAAAAATTTAAAAATCCCGTCTGCTTTTGTTTCAGCTGACGTCAGGCGTGTTGGATGAGCGTTACGTGCTGTCGTCCCGGGTGAGAACCGGCCGTAGTATCCGGGGGCTGAGCCTGCCCCCCGCCTGCACCCGGGCCGAGCGCAGGGAGGTGGAGCGGGTTGTGGTGGACGCACTCGCCGGACTGAAGGACGACCTCAGCGGGAAATACTACAGCCTCACTCAGATGACAGACCAGGACCAGCAGCAGCTCATTGATGTAAGTCATGCTGCAGTATAGACAGTAAGAAGCACTTTGATGTGCAGAAATAATGTAACATTTTAGCTTGTTATTACAAAAGCATTAGTTTGGGGGGAAAGGGAACAGTTAACAGGAATCATTTGACAATTACTGCTTTTTAAAATTTGAAGGACATTTTTTTTCAACACTTTCAGAACTTAATTCCACTGAAATATAACACCAGAATAGTTTGTTTTTCCATGTCATCGACCTCTTTGCACTACAATGATTCATTTTAATCAATCATGTCAGTATGCTATTTTTCCCATTTGAGGTTTTTCCTTTATCTGAATCGCGGGCGTCATGTGCTGTGTGGATTGTGAAACCCCATTGAGGCAAATTATTGGACTGGTTCAATTATAAAAAACTAGACTTGGCAAGCAGAGAGGGGAAACAACAAGACATTTTGATCAAATTCCTTTGTGATTTTTCTCTACTTATGACATCTATTGCAGTATGTCCGTCCTGGGAGAGGGATCCCTTACTTTGTCGACTCTCCCTGTGATTTCATCAAATGTATTAATTCCGCTAAAGGGTTTTTTACTGGGAGTTTTTTTCTCAGTCGAGCTAAGGGTGTAAGGGCAGGGTGTCATATTGTATCATATTGTATGAATGTAAAGCCCACTGAGACAAATGTCTATTTGTGATTTTGGGCTATACAAATAAAACTGACTTGATTTGATTTGATTTGATTTGACATTTTAATCATCAAATGGCTTTGGGCTGTGGCTGCCATTGCAAGAGTTAAGACATTATTGAATAATCTTTGTCACAATACTGCCAATCTGAGTTTCCCACTGCTTCAGTCAAAGCCATTGTTGGCACTTTGAGTATAAAACTATAACGTGTTTCTGTGTTTGCAATAGGACCACTTCCTGTTTGATAAGCCCGTGTCGCCCCTCCTGACGTGCGCCGGCATGGCTCGTGACTGGCCCGACGCCCGTGGAATCTGGTGAGTGGAGAAAAACTGACGGTGAAGTTTGTGGCTGTTTGAGGAAATGTTTTTATTTGAGGCAAGACCATGGCTGTGTAATCGTATCTGGATTAAGTAGCATGTCACATTCTCTGACATATCTATCTACTTATCTATCTATCTATCTATCTATCTATCTATCTATCTATCTATCTATCTATCTATCTATCTATCTATCTATCTATCTATCTATCTATCTATCTATCTATCTATCTATCTATCTATCTATCTATCTATCTATCTATCTATCTATCTATCTATCTATCTATCTATCTATCTATCTATCTATCTATCTATCTATCTATCTATCTATCTATCTATCTATCTATCTATCTATCTATCTAGTACATGTTATACTGTACATTGTGGGTCAAACATTTTTTTCCTTTTAACTTTTTAAAACCTTTTTTCTAAGGACGGGATGAGTTACCGTAGACGGAATGAATGTTGTTGTTTTATTGCCAATTTCTACATGTAATCTTCCATCTGTCCCACATCTAGTCAATCGTTTGGTTCCCCAGAGTTATGTAATATTTTTTTATGAACTTTCCCCATTCATTTCTCCCCTGGCACGGTTACATTGGTAATGCCATCTCCCCGTTGCTAAGCAGCAGTGGAGTGAGGTGTATTAGCAATGCAGGACAATGCTCCATCAGCATTAAGTTTCAGCCTATGCCCAGGAATAGCCCCGATGCCAGCCAACCAAAATCAATCACCAGCCTCCCTCCTGCCTCCTGGTGCCAGCCTGTATCAGACAGACGCTCCCTAGACTTAATAATTCAACTTCATTTTATCCCTACGTCACCGTCATTGGCAGCTATGTCTTGCCCCTCTCTGGCTCATTCTACCTTTTTTGAAAGATTGATCCACACACAAACATAAACACACACACACACGCGCACACACACACACACACACACGCACACAAAAAGGAAATTTGCAGTACAGTAATACATTCAGTATTTTACTGTAAACTCATGGGAAAAAAATGACAGTTAAATTCAGTAAGGCGCAATGGGTGGGATGGATGGTGTAGGAATCCCAGTTTATGGATTATAGCAAATGTTTCACTTCCAATATGTGTGCTGCTCTACTTCTTTATCATATTTGCTTATCCCCATCCTTCTAATACTACTTTTTTTTGTCTCTTGCTGTCATTCAAGTTTCTGGCATGACTTTATTTCCTTATGCGTTCTCCCTCTCTCTGACTGTCCTCTCCTATTACCTCCAATGGCAACTAAGGACTTCAGTGAGGACAAAAAGACTCTGTGTTGACAGACAGTGGCTACGTGCGCTACGTGAACATTTGAAATATATTGTGTATAAGTTGATAGTTTATCCTGAGATTGTTGATATGAGAGCTCTCTGAAATTCAATGGACTCTTCCTTTGGGGAGCATGAATGTATTCAGCAAATGTCTACTGTATGTACTGTGTGTTTTATTTACAAGTGGAAATTTTAGCCCCACTATGGAGGTGACCAAAATTGTATCATTATTATACGGCAAGCCATCAATATTTACAGTACGTCAAAATTTGCTTATGTTCTGTAGGACTAATGGACAGACAAATCACTTAAGTGTCGCCAAATATAGGAAGGTCAATAAAACACGTTCTACAGACTTACGCATATATTGATTCGTTCAAAATTATTTTTAGAAATACAAATGCCAGAGGAAAGTCTATTTTGTACTTTACCCAGAACTGTAGCAGACTTTTAGCAGACACACTGACCTTCAGTAGTTACAGTAGCTATGTTTTTGTGAGGTGTGAAGTTTCTTAAAAGTGCCATAAATCAAACCCAAAAGGCCTTGTAATGACAGTGCAGCCCTGAGAAAACACAACATCCAACTACCAGCAGCAGAGACAAGCATAACTCCTCAGTGACTGATGGTTCATGTCCCTCTTCATCAATGTTATGTGTCTGACTGTGTACGGCTCCCTACAGAGGACAAATAACCCCGACCCACAGCGAGGTCGATGCTGTAAAAACTCAATTTCTGTTTTCTCTTCATCCAGGCACAACAACAGTAAGACCTTCCTGATCTGGATCAATGAGGAGGATCACACCAGGGTCATCTCCATGGAGAAGGGAGGAAACATGAAGCGCGTCTTTGACCGCTTCTGCAAAGGCCTCAAGGAGGTAAATAATAAATAATAAATAAAACTCATATATTTTGGATTCCGCACATTAATTTAAAAAAAATATACAACCACAGGAACATACAGTTATATGGTTATTTTGTAGTATTCTGGTGTTCTAATTGAACCAAGTTATTGAATCATTGTGGACCATTGGGCTTATGGGAACAGCATTTTTACGTTCTGCTGCAATCAGATGGCTGTAGTTTTTTTTAATAAGCCAAAGGACAGGGCATTAATACAGTGTATGCTTTAGCAACAGCAACAAGAAAAAAGCTTATAATGGTTGTTGCCTTGCCACATATTGTATACTGTAGCCTGTGTAGACAGATGCACAAAAACAAACTGTCCAAACACGTCCGCGCAAAGATAAATTATTTATCCAAGCTGATCCAAGTTCCCCATTAGGAAAAGGGCAAAGCAGCATGTGGTGCTGCAATGTAGCACACTGAGGATGTGACAAAACCGCTCAGTGCTACATTAGCTTCATTAGCTTCATATTAATCCCAACACAGTGCTATGTGTTTGTGTTTTTCCATTCCAACCAGAAGCTATTTAACAGCCCTACAAGTCGCCAACTGTGTGTGACATGTGAAATAAATTTGTTACCAAGACAACTAAAATATTAACTTGTATTATGCAAAAGTTCGTTTTTTCCTGTGCTATTACAAAAATGTGCGTGGCCATCTGACTGGGTTGTGTGAGATCCACAGCAACAGCCCTATGTTTTGACCTGACTAGCTGCTCCGAAACAATAGTTATGTATATTATTGGCCTTCAAGGCGCATGTTTTGAAACAAATAAGTAAAAGTATGTCCCAATTGTATGCCTACTGCATGCTTTGTAGATTATTTTTATGGTCAGATGTATGTAGAATCGAAAAAAAAAAGGAAAAGTATGCGATTTGGAACGCAGGGATAGCCATTGTTATGTGACTGCTTCTCTCTCTCTCTCTAAGGTGGAGCGTCTGATCCAGGAGAAAGGCTGGGAGTTCATGTGGAACGAGAAGCTGGGATACATCCTCACCTGCCCCTCCAACCTGGGCACAGGCCTCCGGGCCGGCGTGCACGTCAAACTGCCCCTGCTCAGCAAGGTAACACTAGAGTTTAGAGATAGCAGCAAGGAAATACATGTGATACTCCTGCTTCAGTAAGATAACGGGGGATCTTTTGTGTTGCTGTAATATCAGTGTCAGAGTGTCTACGTGACCTAAAAAAAAAGTGTTGTTACTTATGTTTCCTCGTGTTTTATTTCATTATTTTGCATATTTTCTGCACCCATAAGAATGTCAACTAGACGATTGGTGCTGTGTATGGCCGTTACACAATGCCAGAGAAGTTATCTGTTCTACTAAACCTAACTAGAAATGATGCAAAATATGTTCATGCCGCCAAGTGACATTTTCGGAACGTTTATTGGTCATGTTCGCCTAGGAAATATGCTGTTTATATGATTACGAAGATTCTTATTCATTAAATGTTGGTGATACCTGCAGACACCCTGAAGAAAGAAAAGGTAAAAAGATAACTATACCTTAACTAAAGACCAAATCCTCTCCTCTTTCCTCCAGGACGCTCGCTTCACCAAGATCCTGAACAACCTGCGTCTGCAGAAGCGTGGGACAGGGGGCGTGGACACCGCTGCTGTGGGAGGGACATTCGACATCTCCAACCTGGACCGCCTGGGACACTCTGAGGTTGGGACACCTAGAATACTGCATGCTTGTACCAGTAACTCTCTCAATGATTTCGCTTCGGAAACATGTTTAGTGTATATCAGACACAGACAGCAAAAGGACTACAGCTACGGTGGCCTTCAAGGACAAGAAGCTAGTTACTAAAGATGGCATCATCCACCACTGCCTCAAGTCCTAAATATCAAGTGATGAAGCGAATATGAATTTAGTTAATTATTCTAT